>NW_028258484.1:3094036-3248738 GCF_053883595.1 Heterocephalus glaber
TGGCTGGGGTCACTGTGAACATCCATCCTTAGGTGAGACAGGCCCACTAACCTACAAAAAGGAATGTTGCCAGGCATAGGGTACACACCTGTAATCCCAGCACTTGGGAGGCTAAAGTAGGAGGATAGAGTTCCAGCTCAGCCTGGCAACTTTGAGAGACCCTGCCACAAAATTAAAAAACAAAAATGTAAAGGGTTGGGGATATAACTCTGTGGTAGAATATCCCTGGGTTGGATCCTCAGTGTTGAAAAAAAAAAAAAAGGAGTCTTGTAGCAAAGGAGGGATAACATGCTGATCACATGGCTTATATGTATCTTACCAACTGCTCTCCTGAAGACTGATGAAAAATATTTTTATTATATAATACTAACGCAAGACAGTAAACACACTGTATATACAGGATATAATGACAACAGGAAAATCTGAGCCTCCCCACACCCTGCAGAACCAGAATATCTGCATCTATCTGTGGGATCCTCCCCATCTCAGACCAAACTCCCTCCAGGTATGACAGATTTTGCACATTTATTCCATTACTTTAAAATGATAGTTTCCCCAGATAAGCTTGCTTACACTTTTTTTTTCTTTCTGAGACACGGTCTCACTATGTAGCCTAGGGTGGCCTTGAACTTGTAATCCTCGTTCCTCAGCCTCCCAAGTGTTGGGATTACCGACATGAGACACTCCATCTGGATTTATGCTATATTTTTCATATTGTGCAGTATTCTGTGGTTTGCTTTTGTCTCTCTGGATTATGTTTCTAAATTTTGGACTATTGTTGGATGTTACTGTAGTTCCTTCATTCTTTTTCTTTTTTTTTCCTCAGTACCGGGGATCAAACTCAGGACCTTGCACTTGCAAGGCAGGCGTGGTGCCACTGAGCTAAATGCCCGGCCCCTGGTTCCTTCATTCTTGCTGCAATATAATAGTCTACTGTCAGATTATCCTGCTTAACCCAACACTTGTCCATTGACATGAGCCTCTTGGTGCCCTTGAGGGAGAGTTGTTCATCTGATACCTATCTTGGAATGGACCTGTGCATTGCAGGGTGTGTGAATGGTGGATGACTCTCTTCACAAATTGATGCCAAAAATTTGGCACTGTTTTTCAAATAGTGATTCTACCTCTTGCCCATCATCCCTCCACCTACCTGGCCATGACTTTCCCAGGGGTTTTCAAAATCCAGCTCAGAGCTGCATTATATTTGCTCTCTGCCCAGCCTCACTTCTGCTCTCCCCTGGCTCCTCGGCACAACTTTTGGCCCAGAGCGACCTCACAAAGTGTATCTTGCAACTTCAGTCCCACAAAATCCTGCTGAGAAAGCCCTTTGTGGTTAAATAAATTTAGAAATCACTACCTGCCGTTGGAAGTCTCTTAATGTTTGCTGGGATCATTGGAATCTTAGCGGCATGGAAGGGCCTGCTGGGGTGATGCCTATTTTCATTTGTTTAACCTGTTTTCCAACAGTAGTTAACCCAGGAACCCTTTCTCCCATAATGTATCAATTATTACCTACTTGGAAAATGTGACCCAGAAGATTCTCCTGCCCCTTTCAATCTTTCACTTTGTCCTCATGGACTTATTTTTCTCCAAATCCAGGCCATGGTTCCTTTGACTTCTTTTTAAATCTCCCTATGTGAACTAGTTCAGTACAGAGCACCCATCCCAGTAGAGATGGAGGTGAATGAATGAATACAAATATGAGCAAATGAATGAAACGCTTGGGCAGTTGGTTGGTTATCTGGCTGACCCCCCTCCTGTGCGGCAGTCAGAAACCAAGGACTTCTCAGGCCCAGGTGATCTTTGTACCTGGTATGCTTGAGTCTGTCTGGCCAGGGTAACACTCATAGTATTTCTACAAAGTCTATCCTTGTCACTGCTGGTAGAGGGAATCCCTCTCCCACATTAAGCCTCCTGTCATTATTTAGGCAGCTGACACACAATGAGGATGGGGGCCCCTGCAGGGCAGAAGCTGCTATGTTACAGGCTGGGGGCCCCTGCAGGGCAGAGGCTATGTGACACTTGCACTTCTACATTCCCGTGAATAGGTGTGCTTAGCCCTAAGCTACTAGACAGAGACACACATGAGCCATCTCCCATGTGATTCCTTCTCAGGGATTGGAGAGCACTGTGGCTAAGTCTACAGGCTCTGGATGAGACCCTAGTTACCTGGGCAACCTCAGCTAGTGTCTGCCTCAGTTTCTCCAACCAAATGGAGATGATGATAGCATACTTTCCTTACAGGGTTGTTAGGAGGTTTAGAGTTAGTACATGGGAAGCTCATAACACAGTGCAGGGCATGCAGGAGGACCTTGGTCTTCAAATAATAACAACCATTTATTGTGCATCTGTGTTCCAGAGACTGTGATTAAAGCTTCAGTTATTCCTTCTTATAGCTTCTCTGAAGTAGGTGGTACTAGCATTTTTCTGTTAGGAAACTGAGTCTTTCCAACAGGACACAGTGCCAGGTCAGCCACATCACCCCACCCAGGCCCCAGACCCACAGCCACCTATGCTGCTCATTGCTACCCAGAGATGTCAGGGAGCTCCTCTACTTCTGTTCACCCATAATTAGTTCACTGACCACCTGAGTAGAGTTTGCTCTTTAAGTATTATTATTATTATTATTATTATTATTATTGGTACCGGAGATTGAACTCAGGACCTTGAGCTTTCGAGGCAGGGGGTAGAACCATTGAGCTAAATCCCTGGCCCTGCTCTTTAGTTTAGTTTTTTTTTTTTTGGTATCGGGAATCGAACTCGGGTCCTTGCGCTTGCGAAGCAGGCGGTGGAACCACTGAGCTAATTCCCCGGCCCCCTGCTCTTTAGTTTTAATCCTCTATTCATCCCAACACAGTGAAAATTCATGGCACTGCCTAGTTGGCTTTTATGTGTCAATATGTGCATGTGTGTAAGAGTGCACGAGTGAGCAAGGAAGAGTTATTTGACAGGACTATGGGAGGGCCAGCATCCTCATGGTAATTCCAGGAAGACAAGGACAGAGGCAGGGCTCACTTCGAGACAACACAACAAGTTGATATGGCCATGACCAGAACGGGCAGAGCAGTCCCTGCAGTCTGCTCAGTGTCATCGTCCAAAGCCCCTGGCCTAGGACCCTGTGTGCTGGGAAACATTTGAAGAGGACATCAGCAGTTGCTTTTGCCCAGGCAGGTTTCCTGGGTCAGAACTAAATTACTGAGGATCAGCAGCCAAAGATCAGGGCCCATGTGGAGGCCCATCTCTGACTTGGAGGTGCATATGCCAGAGTCCCTGTGCCCGTGTGCCAGCTGGCCTTCGGAAACATTTCTCCTTGCTTGTGGGGAGAGGTTAGAGTCAGCTGTCCTCTTCTTTCCAATTGGCCAGCCTTAGTTCTAGTGCCATCCCAGTTCTGGCCACACAGCAGAAGTGAGCATGGGGGCACTCACAGAGGGGCTGAGTAAGGAGGTAGGTTTGAGATGCAAATGCTGGAGCAGAGCTGCCTGGGGCTTCATTCCAAATGAGGGGCAGTGACTTGGCACCTGAGAACAGAACACAAGGGCCAAAGTAGTGGCTCAGGGGGATGGAGGTGAGACAAGTAGGTAAGGTATCCCATCAGGTTAGCCAAGCATGGTGGTGTGTACCTGAAATCCCAGTGGTAAGGGAAGCTAAGGCAGGAGGATCACAAGTTTGAGTCTCTGGTCTCATTTGTGAAGTGAGACTCTGTCTCAAAATAAAAACTGAGAAGGGCTGAAGATGTAGTTTACTGGTAGAGTGCCCTAGGTTCAATCCTCAATACCACTAGAAGAAAAAATAAAAACTAAACAACAACAACAACAACAAAAAGATAGCCTACCAGATTGAGGCAGAGATGTTCGTGAGCCATAGAAGCTATGGAATGAAAAGAAGAAAATATGGTCTTGGGAAAGGAAGGAATTACCAAGACCCTATGAACAGATGGGTCTATTAAAAGCTTGACTAGTAGCTGGGCACAGTGGCATATACTGTACCTGTTATCCCAAGTACTCAGTAAGCTGAGACAGGAGGATCTTGAATTTAAGGCCAGCCTGAGCCACTTAATGAGACTCTGTCTCAAAATTATATTTTAAAAAAAGGCCTGGGGAAGTAGCTCAGTGGCAGAGCACTTGCCTAACATGCCCAAGGCCTTGGTTCAATCCCAAGAGAAAGAAAGCTTGGCTAGTGTGGGATACGGTGAGCTGTCGCATTGCATTTCCGATTTTTGTCCTCTCCTTGGTAGTGCAGTGTGCTGTGAGCACAAAGGAGAGTCTCTGGGGAGACTTGGAAGAACCCCTTCTCACATTGGCTTCTCAGCCCCATACCATGGCCTTGACTTTGTGCCCTCACAATAAGCAGGCTGGGCTGTGTGACCCCAAGATTCCTTCCAGTCTGAAGGCTTCCATCTGGGAAGGGGGCTTCTTTCAGACCCACAGATGGTTACCGCTTTGCTACCCATGGGACCTCAAACCCTGGCCTCCTTACTTCTTGGCCCCGTATGTTTTGTGTTACATCAGTGTCCCTACAGTGCTACTCTTTCTCCTTTTCTCTGAGGGCATAAAGGTGCTCTGAGCACATCTTTGGAAGTTTCTTGGGTTATCCATCCCCATCCTGCTCTGGGTCCTTCACTTGGTGTCCCCAGCTCCAGCAGGCATGGTTTATAATCCGGCTGGATCCTGGCTACCATCTGGAGACTCCAGTATCCATGACCTGTCTGCTAGATCATGCTCTCCTCCAGGTTGAGGACCATGACAATGTTTTGGTCACCCTTTTTCATGCCCAGTTCAGTGCAGAGTGTGCAGCGGGTGCTGGAGTGAGCTGGCTATCACAAGGGTGGGCTCTAGACCAAAAGCAAAATAGCAGTATAGGGTGTGAGGTCTAGCTCTACTTACACTTCCCAGTTTATATACCTTTCTGAGCCTCAGTTTTCTCTTTTGTGAAGTGGGGCAGCATCTAACCCTTGGGGCTTTTTTTTTTTTTTTTTTGGTACCAGGGATTGAACTCACTACCTTGCGCTTGCCAGGCAGGTGTGGTATCACTGAGCTAAATCCCTGGCCCCTCTTGGGGCTTTTAAGAGGATTCTAGAGGATTTCTGGGAAACATCCACCCTGACCTCTCTTTGGAACTCAATGCCCACATTCGTCAGTATGTGCTGGACTTTGCATCGTAGGAGAGGTTTCTGGAACCCCTGCCAGCTGGAATTCTCTGTGGTTGTCCGGGCTCACACAAATCCCTATACCCCTGGGACAGAGGTCTCCTCTCCATCTGAGGATGCCTTGGGGGGTGGGTCTGGCCCTGTCTAAGATACAGAGAAACAAACAAGCGTGGAAGATTCATGCCAACAGTCAAAAGAAAAAGATCAGTGGGCAGGGGCCCCAGCGTCAGGGTTTACAGGGCTGTTAGTCCAGTGCACAGCCTGAGTAGCAGGACAGACCTGAGTGTCTTAGCCTCCACTGACATGCTCCCTGCAGATCTCATCGCAATAAATGTCTCCCTCATTGCTTTATTAGCCATCTCAACCCCACCATCTCCCAGCTGTGTGACCCTAGACAAGTTACCTAGCCTCTCTAACCCATGTCATCATCAGTCAAATGGGGATAATAGCGTCACTGGGTTCTTTAACAAATTAAAGGTTATATTCCATATAAAATGCTTTACATGTACCTGGCACAGTCAGGGCTCAATAAATATTAGCCACTTTTACAAATAATAATAACCATTCTGAGAGGCCTAGAAGAGAGATTCATTCCCTCACTCCCTTACTTACAGTAGAGTTCAGTAAAATTATTTCCTCATGACCTTATTAACTACTGTCTACCCAAATAAATATACCCCGTATTATCTTATTCACCATTGAGTGTGCACCGTAAAAGCGTTACCTTAATTTTCATTTATAGCTCTGAGTGCTTCCATAAAGGTGCCCAATTACCTCATCTCCCCCTGTTTGCTGGGCCCCTCTTCTGTTTGTGCCGAGGCCAGCCTTCCTTTAGGCCAGGGTGATTCCTGAGGGAACCTAGCCTGCTGTCTGCATTGATATTCTGCCCCTCAGGTTCAACACAGAGCTCACTTGTAGAAAAAGCTATAATTAGAATTTTTTTTTACTTTAAATGTGTGTGTGTGTGTGTGTGTGTGTGTGTATGTGTGTGTAGACTGATCATTGATCTTTTCTACGCAAATCACGTTTCCCTGGCAGAAATGCCCACCTACTTCTGTAATGAATGTGAATAAAGAGGAGACTAAACAGACAGAAGCTAACTGTGGCACCAGTCTCTGCTGGGACTGCTGGGCTGCTGGGATTACAGGTGTGGTGCAGGTGAGGGAGGGGAAGAGGGGGCAGAGACAAGGACCCATGGGCAGGAGGAGAGTGGGAGGGGGCTCTGCAAGCAGAGGGAATGATTTCCAGTCAGAAGCCAGGTGGATGAAAGGCCTGGGAAGAGCAGGAGCAGCTATGGGCAGGAATGAAGAAAGGCACGGCTGACCCCAGTAGGAGGAAGGAATTAAGATTTGAATCCCAAGAGTGTTGGCTGGCATTCTGCAGCTCTCGGTTTCTTTCAGGCCAAGAAAATAGGTGGAAAGATCAGGAAGAAGGGAAAAGTGAACCCTTGGGAAAGGAGGACTACAGGCCTGAACCAGGAGTCACCAGACAATGCCTTCAACTGGAGGAGGAAAGAGTCTCTTTTGGAATATATCTTTTACCTTCTCCTTTCCCAGTGGATGTTAGTGTTTAGTAATGCACATATCGCAGGAACACAGAGGCTAGCATGTGATTTATACCTGTGTGTACGTAAATGAAGGCATGCCCAAACAGTTTTCACTCACGTGCTGCTGATCAAAAACGTTTTTGCTGTCCCGGCTGTAAAGATGGCGATTGAGAGGCCAGGAGAGAAACAGGAGGAAGACAACACTGGGGATTGGAAAGGCAGGGAACAGCTCCCCTGACTATTTGGAAAGGATGCCATAGTGCTGGAGGCATAAGATGCCCCGCTGTGGACCTCCCGTGGAGTGGGCAAGACCCTGGCAAGTCTGTAATCCTGGGCCTTGCTTCTCAACCTTGTCTGCTGAAAACGAAGGGATATGCTGGCTCCCGGGCCACCTAAATTTCTTTCCCTAGAGCAGGGACACATCAGTATTTTTAAGCTCCGTGGGGCCATTTGCCATGAAACCCTGGTTGAGAACCAGCGACCAGCCCTGCTAAGTGCTGCGATACTTATTAAAGTCCTACGCCGGGCTGCAGTGGGCGGGGCTGCAGTGGGCCGCCATACAGCTCCGAAGAGGTGCAGAGTAGCTGCTTGGAGCCCCCAGGCACCTGTGACAGCGAGCCCCTTGAGAAGCAAAGACAGAGGGTGTGAATGGGACCACACAGGGGAGGAGTTGGCGGCAAGGACCCTGGGACTCTTGAATGAGGGTGGGGGTAGGGCAAGGGGCGCAGGAGGGTGTCGAGGCTCGCTCTGGGAATGGGCTGGGAAGGAGGGGCAGCCAGCGCTTTGAACTTGCGTGGAGCCTCCCTAGGGAGGGCGGGGAAAGTCCAGGTGCCGCGCTGGGCTGCCTTCACCTGCGCGTCCTCAGCGCCGTGGGGGGACGAGGCCAAGGGAGACCTCCTGGGAATGTGGTGGAAATACCCACCTTGAAAGGCAGGGAGCCCGAAAGTTGCCCTGAGCGCCGGGTGTGGCGCAGCCCCCGCCCTGCAGCCGGCGCCTCCTGCCCGCGCACCTGCCGCTGCCCTCGGGCGGAGCTGGCGTCCCTGGCGGGGTCCAGCGACTCGGCCACCATCTGGGGCTCCGGCCCACAAAGCCAAGGTTCCATCAGAAGTCCCTACAAGTCAGTCGGAGCTTTTGTTGTTGTAATTCACAGTTTTATTGTGAAGATTGTTAATCAGTGCTGGGATGCTGCTCCAAGTAGAGCAGTTGCCTAGCATGCTGTGGAGTCCTGGATTTAATCCTCAAAACTGAAAAAAAAAAAAAAAATCAGAAAAGTAGAAAAAAATTGTACGAGGAACAAGTACTTTCTAGTGGAACTGTTTTTAACGTTTTGCCATAGTTTCTCCCCTACCCCCTATGGACACACATGCACGAACACACACACAACGCAATCGCTGAACAATTTTAAATTACACTCATTATAAATTACATTTCCAAAATGTAAGGATGACTCCCTGACCTCCAGCCATCATCACACCTAACAAAATTATTAATAATTGCTAATGATTCAAATTTCTCTAGTTATCCTCAAATGCCTTTATAAACAGGATTTTCAAACCAAGCTCCAATTATTTGATTATCATGTCTCTTAAATTCATTTTAATCTAAAGCATTTCTTCCATGTGCCCATATGCTTTTTAAAAATTGATATTGCGTTGGGCCGGGGATTTAGCTCAGTGGTTCTGCCACCTGCCTTGCAAGCAAGCACAAGGTCCTTAGTTCAATCCCTGGTACCAAAAAACCCCAAAAAACCAAAAAATAGATATTTGGGGCCAGGGATTTAGCTCAGTGGCACTGAGCCTGCCTCGCAAATTCAGGGTCCTGAGTTCAATCCCCAGTACCTCCCCAATAAATAAAAAAGATGGGAGAAATAAAAATAGATATTGTTTATTACAATTAATTTAAAATGATTAATAATAAATTCAATATTTAGATAGCATTCAAGGATTTGGAAATATAAAAAGTGAATATAATGAATCAAAACCCTTGTCCTCACATAGCTTACATTTCAGTGGAGGGAAGCAGACAAAATGTAGTAAGTGCTTATTAGGTAAAAACTTATACCCATATGCTTTTAAAAACCAACACTATGGGGGCTGGGGATTTAGCTCAGTGGTTCCGGTGCCTGCCTCAAAAGCACAAGGTCATGAGTTTGATCCCCGTCACGGAAACAAAACAAAACAAAACAAAAAAAACCAACACTGACCTTTTGAAGAGTTCAGGCCTGTAGTCTTTCAGAATGTCTTGTATTCTGAAACTGTCCAGTTGCTTCCCCATAGTACCATTTAGTTTGTTCCTGTATCCCTCATGTTTCCCAGGTAACCAAAATTTACCTCTTAAAGTGTGTTAGATGCAGATGAAACATCTTTGGTCACTGAACTTTATAGAGGAGGTTGGGCACCTCAGATTGCACCATCTCCTACCCTCCTATTGTCACATTTCTGGGGGAGGTTTTTAATGAGCCAGTTTTCTGGACTCCTCCCCAGATGGTCTGGTCCAGCAGGTCTGGTGTTGGAGCCCAAGTGTCTGGGTTATTCAAAACCACCCCCAAATGATCTGGCCACCAGTATACTGCCTACTTCCTTGACCCTAGCAGCCAGCTGGTCTGAGAATGTCCTTGGGCCTCCAAAGGGCTTAATATAAGGGAGTGGGTGGGACAGTGGAGGTAGGTGAGGTTGTTGAGGATCCAGCCCTGATGGTGAGCCAGAGCAAGTGACATATTGGCCCCCGTAGAGGAGGAACATGGCCCACCTGGGGCAGCTCCCAAGCTACTCTTGGAGTTGGGAATTCTTGCAAGATCAGCAGTGTCCCTATGCATATCTCTGATTCCCAGCATTCAGTACAGGATTGGCCCAGTGTCAGGCTGGTGGACCTCTGAGTAGCTTGAGAGCTCCTCTAGAGTGATCTCTATGTGCCCTACTGGAGTGCTTCTGAAACTCAGACAAAGGGTTTCCAGCCTGTGGAGCTAGCAGCTTTGTAAATGGCCCAGAGACTGAGCAGGGCCATTACCTGTCTAAGACTTGTAATGGTGGCACCCTATGCAATCTGGGGGAGGTGAGGGAAGGCTAGGGTAACAGCGGAGTGGTTTGGAACAGCAAAAGAAGGTCAAAAGACCCTCATGGGGCACCATCCTCATTGGTGAACCAGGCACATGGCCTAGTACCTACAAGTGAGTGAAGGAATTGCTCTTGTCAAAAGACTTAACTGTAGTGGAGAAACACAGATGATGGACAATTCAATTGAATGTGTTTAATGTTACCCCTGAGGTGTGTGTAAGAGTTGGAGAAATGACTAGGGAGGCAGTAAGCTGGGATTTTAAAATTAGACCTTGAGAGTTAAATAGGAGTGGGAAAAGACAGTGGGGCAGGCTGTCTTGTGTTTTACCAGAACTGGGCTTCAAAGGGAAAGTGATGTGGGGACCAGCAAAATCCTGGGCTAGGAAGCAGGAAACTTGGCGTCTCAGGACAAGCAACCTGGCCATGTCAGGCTCTCATTTCCCCATTTGTAAAATGAGAGATAAATCCCTCAGACCTGGAAGGTCAGGAAGGGAAGATGTGTTATAAGGTTAAATTAGAATTCCAATTGATAGACGAGGAGGCAAAGAAAGAAATGGCAGAGCCCCTGGAGAAAAAGATGTCCAAGCTGAACTGGACTTCAAGCCTAGGCCAAATGTCATCCCTCTGAAAGCCCTTTCCCAGGTCCTCCCTACCCAGTGTTCCCTTTGAGTCCCCACAGCAAATGAGACTTCTCACACTCTCACACTGACCATGGTACCAGCTCCGGTTGGGGGGACACACATCTCACGTACCCTAGGCTGGTAATATGCAGGTACTGAATGAAGCACCAGCTCTTGGACTGTGGTCTGAGAGGCTCTGAGAAGGTTTCTATGGGGTGTAAAGGAGACAGAGCTCTGCTGGGAGTCAGAGGTCTGGGCTGAATTCCCCGGACTGCCTCTAACCAGTTGAGAAACACTGAGCAAGTCACATCACTTCTCCAGGCCTCATTTTCCCCAGTTTCTTGATGATGATGATGTCCAAGTTCCCATGCAGCTTTGACATTTTGTGACCTGATACTGTAGGAGAATGACAGGTACATAAGGCTATTTACAAAAGACTTCCAGTGCCTTTCCAGGTCCCTCTTAGATCCCACCCACCTTCCTCCAGCTAGTCAGAGGCCAGCAAGAGAATGTGCTCCGGCAAAGACTTCTACTAAACAGATATGCATTTTATTGGACATCTGCCTTATACCCAGAGAGCACTCCAGAGACACCCGGTCCTGGCTGGCTGGCTTTCTCACTTCCTTCCTTCCTTTCTTCCTTTCGTTTTTCTTTTTTTTGTTCTTTTCCACCTCGGTTTCTGGAATGCTTGGGATCTCTCCTTTACATAGACTGGGCCCATTTGGAGGTAACTTTGAGAGTCACTGACATTGATGGGCAGGAATGTTGTGACTCCAAACGAGTCTTTGGCCCTCTATTGCCCCTGTAAGGTAGCCTAACTCAGCATGTCTGAAGGCAGCTCTGCTCTGTAGGTGAGGACCTGAATGGTAGAGAATGTATGGGCTCAACTGAATTGCTTGGCAAAGTAGAGAAACAGATCAAGCTCTTGCCCTGCATTCTAGGGAACCATCCCCTACAACACTCGTGGAGCCTGGTCCTGGTAACTCTCGAGGAGACCCTCTGTGAGTCTGAGGCTTGAAGTCCCTAGTGCGGTCCTGCCCTTTCAGCCCTCTCTGAATGTGCTAGGTCCAGGCTCTTCCCTGCCTTATCTTGACTCTTTCTGAGTGAAGATCTTGATATCCTCTGGAGGTCCCCAGGTGCCAGGTGCCTGCCTGTTAGGGGACCAGGTGGAGCTGCTGGGCTGGCCAGGGCTGTAGGAGCCATTCCCTCTGCCTTATCCCTGCCTTCCTTCCCGTCTTCACTTCTCTGGACTCCTCTTCTTCCCATCAGTTCCCCCCTTCCTTATTCCTCCCCTGGGTCTATCTTCCTGGTCCAGGCCTTGCCTCCAGTTGCCCAAAGTAGACAGCCCCTCTCTCCCACCTCCTCCTTTCTCCACTCAGATCAACTCCACCTTCCTGGGAAATGGAGTGAGGGGACCTTCATGCTCACAACACAACAAAAAACAGGTTTAAACATTTCACAGATTTCAACATTTTTCAGGCTTGTGTCTTGTGACATCTTATCAGATCAGGCAGCCTCAGGCCAGACCAGGAGCTGCTGTGGAGAGCAGAAGCTGTAACATTCCAGCCCAGGTTCTGCCACTCCCTCCCTGGCACCCCCACTTTATGCCCCAAAGAAACAGCTCACCAAGCCACCACCAGGATGGATGCCGGGTGCTCAGTTTTGGACACATTCCTTGGCTTCACGTGGCTGTCCACACACTTCTCTCCCTATACCTGCCCAGAACAGAGATTTTTCGGGGCTCTTGTGGCCCCTGGTAGGTACTTTGCCTCCTGAGGGCCTCACTTGGCCCTGAAAGCAAACCTCTAGAAGTTGGAGGACACAGAGGAGTTGTAAAGTCACTCATAGACAAGTGGAAGCGTCACTTGGTGTGTAGGGGAAGTTTCATGGGAGTGTTTCAGGAGAAAGAGGAAGAAGGAGAGGCCTGCACTGGCTGGCCCATCCTCAGGGGCTGCTTCCTACTGGGAAGGATGTTTTGGAACTTTGGCTTTACTTTTTTTTTTTTTTGGTAGACAGGGTCTTGCTATGTAGTTCAGGCTGCCCTTGAACTCACAGTAGAGCCCAGGCTGACCTCAAACTCATGGCAATCCTGCTGCCTCAGCCTCCTAAGTGCTGGGATTACAGGTGTACACTACCACACCTGGCTTGGTTTTCTTCTTACATGTGGGATTTTCACCACTCATGTGGACCACTGACCTGGAATACCCTCTTTTTCCTCAGATTTTCCCTGAATTCCTGCTTTCTTGCTCATGCCAAGCTCCTGATGATGTTGGTGAAACAGTGCAGAGTGACAGGCCCAGGAAGGACTGGACAAAATTCCATGGGCCCGAGTTTAGCTGAGGCAGCCTTAGGGTCAGACCCTGAACCTGGTCCCTAGGGGCCTGGGCCTCAGCAGTGCATGGTGGTGGACGAATCAGGGTGGGGAAGGGATGGCTGGAGGGCTTAGGAAGCACCAGAGCTCTAGCCCAGTGAGGAGCAAAGCACAAGAAGGACAGAGAAGAGAAACAGAAGGATGGTGACTCTGCCCAAGCACGCTGGCTGTCTGCCTCCACGGGACCTCTTCAGGAAAGTGAAGCCAGGCTCAACCAGCCTGCTGCTTGCAGGCTTCCGGTAGGCTCTCCTACCTCCTGCTCCAGGTTCTAGCCTCTTGGGTGAGGTTCAGCCCCCATTCTGGGGCCCTTCTTGCCTTGGTCTATGAGTCTTCGGCTGGCCCAGCCTCCCCTGTGCCTGTGTGTGTCTCTGTGTGTGTGTGGGGGGGAGTTGTGCTAAAATATCATTCAACTCTAGCTCCAAGACAAAGTTCCCCAAATCTGAATGTCTACCCTCCCTCTTCCTCTTGCGCTCCAGCTTGACACCTCCCAACTATCTGGACGTGGGTGCCTGCAGGTATCCTGGCCCCACCAGCCTTCTTTCATCTTTGTTCCCAGAGCTGCTTCACCTCTTGCATTCTCAGTCCTAGTGGACACCATCTCCATTTTACTGGTCACCCTGGCTCAAAACCTTCCTTACACTTTCCTCTTATTTCTCTGATCCTTATTCATGGCTTCCTCTCGGTTCCTAAGGCCACTGTCCTGAGATGGCCTGAGGGCCCCTCCCCTGCCACAGACCTAGGCATTAACCTAGGCAGGCAGTTCTCAGCCCAACCTCACAATTGGCTCACCCTAGACCAGTGACATCTGGACCTTGTATGGCTGCAGTGCTCAGTCAAGCCTCAGAATCTCCTTAGCACCAACTACCACACCAGCCTCCCAGCTGCTTTCCTAGCCTTTGGTCTTCAGTGCCTACCCCTTGTCCTATTTTGTACATGACTGACAGAGCCAAAGTCCAAAGTCCAGCCCTGGAAGCTACAATGGCTGCCAGGTTGTAGAATAAAGCCCAGCACGCAGCCCTTTTTAGCCTGTACCTTCTTTGCTCCTCTGTGGCCTCAGACTCCAGTTGGGTACACCAGCTACTCTTCCCATTCCTGCCTCCTAGTCTGAGGCTGTTTCCCTGCTGGGAGTGCCTGAGGGAACCCTAGCCACCTTCACAAGACTTATTGCTCCTCCTACTCCTGGTAGTGGGGTCTCACTTGCCCTGCTTGAGATTAGGTGCTCTTACCACAAGCTTGTTGGTCTCTTCTCTTTTTTTTTTGGTACCGGGGATCAAACTCGGGTCCTTGCGCTTGCAAGGCAGATGGTGGACCCACTGAACTAAATCCCAGGCCCTTGTTGGTCTCTTCTTGACAGATGCCTCCTGGTCTGGGGACTCCTTGTTGCTGCTTCATTTGCCTCCCTGTTCCCAGTACCTGGAGCTCTGCCAGGTTCAGAGTCATCCCCTTCGTGTGTGTTGAGTGAACAGGAGGTGAATGAATGTGTTTACCTAGGAGAGGCTTTAACCTACTCACCAAGCCAGGCACTCCATTTGCTGCGCGTGTCTATTGTCTTCCAGAGGCCCTAGTCTCCTGGCTGGAACTGAGCAGGAGGCTCAGTGCCCTGTAGGCTCAGCAACCCCTGCCATTGTTCTCTCTTCTCTCCCTGCCCCTGCCAGAGACAACAGCCCCCATGCTTGTGGAGTGAATGGACCTGTGATAAATAGGAAGGGTCTACAGGCATCTCCACTTTTTGTTTGTTACTGGGGTTTGAACCCAGGACCTTTGCACTGAACTATATCCCCAACGCTTTTTTAGTTTTTATTTTGAGAAAGTGTCTTGCTAAGCCACTAAGTTGCTCAGACTGGGCTCAAACTTGTGACATTCTGCCTCAGCTTCTCAGAATGCTGGGACTATATGACTTGCAACATATCTACTTCTTTGATGAGAGGCAGCCACCGGAGATCTAGAAACCCTCTAAAGGCCACCAGACCACTGTACCACGTGAGCCCCTTTGGGTCTGTAGCAGTATGTTGAGAAGGGCGTGGATCTATGCTCAGCACACACTAGGACTCTGTGTGTTCCAGAGAGGGCCAGGGGACGGGCAAGGAAGGGTGGCAGTTTGTTGATCTTCAGTTAGTTCTCTCCTTTGCTTTGTATGGTTAACAAGTTAACTGCCAAGGCACCAGGGTGAGTGGTTCAGGCCCAGGCCCATGGGTTCCCATGTTGAGAGCAGTTCTGTGAGAGCTCTAGGAATAGATGCATGAGGGCCCAGCAGGCCTAGCCCCTTCCCCACTAAACTGGGCACAAGTCCCTGAATTTGCTTGGGCTCTTCTGAGACCATTGTCTCTTGGCCTAAGTGGAAAAGAGTTTGCCTCGAGTTCCAAGGCCAATGCTTGGGTTTTTATTTCCTGTCATTTCTCAAGCCTTTTTCTTTCCCCTCCTAGAAGTTTCCATCTTGGTTTAGGCCAAGATGGAGTTCCTCTGGACTCAGGAGGCAGTTAGGCCTTTGTCTAGAACTGCTCAGGAACCAGTATGTGGAGCATCCAGGACTGGGACATTGTGGAGCTCATCAAAACACCCCGGTTACTGTAGGAAGAGAGACAAGTAAACACAAAAGTTTCCAACTCTTCCCTTTTCCTGTAAGCACCCTTGACAGGAATTTTAAGAGATGCTGTGTTTTGGAATCAGAATCTAATGGTGCCTTACCTGGCAAGGACAGTTAGGCTTCCCTATGGGAAAGGGGGAGGACATGGAGCCTGTGATTTCAAGAAAAGCATGCCTGGAGGAAGCTTGGCCATGGCTGCAGTCCTGGCGTCCACTTCCTACTTTATGGGGACTGTGGGTGGATCCCTCCATCTACTCTGTGCTTTGTCCTAGAGTAGTTTCTGAGAATGTGTGTTTATCATCCCCAAGGTTAGGGCCTGGTGGGGTTACAGGATAGTGACATCTGCTCCAGTGAGGTGCCATGGTGCAGGGAGATGAGCCCTGGTGGCAGTTGCAAGCCCTAGGTTCCCCCCGTGCAGTCCTCCCAGCCAGCTGTGCAAGCTGGGAAAATGACAGTTTCTCAGAGCCATGCAAAGGAGGAAAGGATTGGACTAGACAAATGACTCTTGCATCCTGCGGAGAAGCCTTTAGCGGGGGCTGAGGGGAAAGTTGAGGAATGGGGATCCAGGGAGACACCCTACTTCTCTCATTTTAATCATTTCTGAGTGTACAATTCAGAGGCATTAAAAACATTCCAGGGTTGTGAAGACATCACCACTATCTGTTTCCAGAAACTTTTCATCATCCCGAATGAAAACTGTACTTCTACTTCCCCTGCCCCTAGCAATCTCTAATTCACTTCTATCTCTGGATATTTCAGAAGTTCAGTCACACAATATTTATCCTTTTGTGCCTGGCTTATTTCACTTAGTATAATGTTATCCAGGTGCATCTTGTGATATGTTGGAAATTCTTCCTTTTCGAGACTGAATGCTACTCCACTGTATTTGTGCTCCACACTGTCATTCATCTGCCACCAACATTGGTGAACAAGTATCTGTTGGGGTCCCCATTTTCAGATCTTTTGGATATGCAACTAGAGTGAAATTCTGGATTCTATGGTAATTCTCTTTAGCTTTTTTGGGAAGAGGCTCCTCTGTATCTGTTTTAGATATAGGGAGAAGAGGGAGATTGTGTGAGTGCATTTGGGAAAAAAGTGGGTAACTTGGGCCAGGGATTTAGCTCAGCAGTTCCGCCACCTGCCTCGCAAGCGCAAGGTCCCAAGTTTGATCCCTGGTACCAAAAAAAAAAGTGGGTAACAAATAAGAAACAGCTTGAACTAGGTGATCCTTGAGGTCCCTCCAGCCTCTAAGTTCCTATGTTGGGAAGTCCTAAAGTAAAGCACAACAAAATAAGATCAAAAAACCAAACCAAACTCAGGTTTGGGTGCAGGGGAGGCTCCTCATCCAGCAAAGGGCTTCAAATCTATGGGTCAGGACAGGAACTGTGGTGACAGTGTAGAGCCGATTCAGCATGGGGTGATGTGAGCTGTTTGTTTAAAATTTTTGTTTAGCCAGGTATGGTGGCATACACTTGTAATCCCAGCACTTGACAGGCTGAGGCAGGAGGATCAGCTTGAGTTTGGGGTCAGCCTGGCTACATCGTGACACCCAGATAGAGAGATAAATAGATAGATAAATTATCTCACCCTAAGAGGTCAGCATCAAGGTCTCCTCCAGCAGCTGGTAGCTTGCTGGCACCTGCTGCCCATCTTCCTGACTGCCTGTGTCTGTCGTAGACCCAGTGGGGCAGTGGGTGGTTGGGGTGGAGGATGAGCCATTCCCATGGGGAAGGTGGCAGAGCCCTTGGGCAGGGCAGGGGCAGGGACTGAGTATAAATAGCCCCTGGCCCAACTGGGAAGGCCTGGCAGGAGTCTCTGCCCTCCCCCTCACCAGCTGCTGGTGCCAGGCAGAACCCTACCTCCTTTGGGAGCCTGGCCATCATCTGAGATCCTAAACGTAGGAACTTCCTCAGCGGAACCAAGAAGTCTTGTCCTGTGTGTAGGTGGAACCTCCGGATGCCTGGAGCTGGGGAGAGGGGGACATCAGACTGGCTCTTTACAGAGCATTCCATTAATCCCTGCCTCGAGCATCAGCAAGTACCTATCATGCTCTTGGCCCTGTGGAAGGTCAAGTGTGCTGGTGCATGCATGTGTACGTGTGTGCGTGCACATGTGCACACGTGTGTGTATGTGTGTTACTGGGGAAGGATTGGGAAAGGAGGAGGAGACACACCTCCATCCTTGGGTACCTACACTCACCCAGCCAGATGGCATTGGATATAAGCCACTTGAGCACTTAGTGATGAGAAGGTTTGAACAAGGCACAGGAAACATCCAAAGGAGGAGAGGTTACTTCCGCCTGGGTGCCTGTCCAGTTCGTGAGGGATGGTAAGATGTTTACTAGGGGTGGAAGCCACTCCTGGGAGGGGGCACAGCTTGGGCAAAGACATGGAGGTGGAAGGAGATGGGTTTCGAGGCAAATGTAATCAAAGCCACTCACACTTTGGCAGAAAGAAATGAGGAGAATGAGGCTCCCTGTGTTGTCTCCCCCAGAGGAATGCGTGCTTTAATAATGGGGAAAAGAAGTAGCGAGTGAAATTTTTGTGTCTGTGATGGTGGAGTGTCAGACATGGCAATGTGTAAGCACAAGCTCGGGTCAGGGGTGGCAGGGCATGTTGGGGAAGCAGCTTTCCTGCAGAAATCAATCCCTCAGCCACAACCTCATTAGCTCTAACACCAGCCCTTGGAGCTAAACCTCCACCCCAGAGGCCCTTGCTAATTACCAGCAGGATGTCCAGATCTGAGCTGAAACCTTTGAATGGAGCATCGTGGAAATGTCCTTCTGCCCTTCCCCTTTGGGCTACATGCTGCCAGATCACAAATGTCTTTGTTCACCAGCCCTGTTAGGACGGAGCTGCCAGGGAAGAGGTCTTTGCTCTGAGCCAACGCATCCTTCCCAGCGTTAGATAGGAAGGGACTTTGAAAGTTTTGATGTGTTCTACCAAATGCAAGGGTATGGAGGAATGAGGTTGGCAACAAAAGTGGGGGCAAAGTGCTGGAGACAGCCCCTAACCACATGCAGTTGAGCACCATTTCTTCAGGGCTGCCCATGCGCCAGGCAGGGGGTTACTCCATTTCCTCTTCCCATTATGTCTGCTTTACACATGAAGAAACTGAGGAGGAAGAGATTAAAGAAATTGTTTAGATCAGTGGCCTGGATGTGAGCCATGCCTCCTAGCTAGTTGGTGCTCCTCAAGGGCAGGAGGAATGAGACAGGGGTTGATATAAAGGAGGGAACTAACTCAGAATGGTGAGTGGCTGGATGGTGCTAGGCTGAGTTGTCTATACTGCCCTTGTCCAGTTTCCCTGTCTAGTGACTATGAGGTCAGTTACCAGGATGGGGCTGGACACACTGGTCACCAGCATAAAGTTGGGTTTGATCCTTAGCACCAGGGGAAAAAAATTTAAAAAGAACGTGGGAAAGGCTGCCTAAGCCAGGAAGGGGCTCAACTTTGGGACTTCACAGCCCTGCACACCCAGGCAGGTTGCTTAGCTCCCTGGCCTCAAAGTCCTTGTCTGTGAAATGAGACAGTGGTTGGGCCGGGGATTTAGCTCAGTGGTTCCACCGCCTGCCTCGCAAGCTAAGGACCTGAGTTTGATCCCCGGTACCAAGAGAAAAAAAAGAAATGAGACAGTGGTGATGATGATGAAGTTCCAACCTCACAGACCTGCTGTAAGGATTCAACAAGGTAATAGCACCCAGAACTGTGTCCAGTAAATGATAAGTATTTTATTATCACATTTTCCTGTTCTTTACTATACAAAGAGCAAGGGCAGGAAAGGACCCCTGCAGGGCCCCATCAAGCAATGTTTGTCCTCTGGGGTCACTGGGTCTCTCCCACTCAGGCCTAAAGCCATATCCATCCCCTGGGGACCCAGATGGGCATTGCCTACAAGGAAGGGAGGAAGTCAGGAGGCTTAGTTCCCACGAGTGACTCAGTAGCTCTGGGATCTGGGCGGGGTAACCTACCTGTAAAAACAAGGCTTCTATTAAAGACCCCACTACTTGCTAGGTTGTTAATGAGGGTCAAAAGGAGGAAAAGTCAAGGAAAGGGCTCAGCCTGGCACAGAGGAAGTCAGCAATTAGCCAGTGCCAGTGGTAATAGTGATAAATCAGACCTCTGGGCTGCTCTTCCTGCCTTTCAAATGGGCTCAATGGTGGTGGTGCACACCTGTAATCCCAGCGCTCGGGAGGCTGAGGCAGGAGGATCACCATGAGTTTGAGGCCAGCCTGGGCTACATAGTGAGTTCAAGACCAGCCTACACTACAAAGCAAGACCTGTCTCCAATCAATCAATCAATCAATCAATCAATCAAAAAGGGGCTCAGTGCTTGAGATCTAGAAATGTTTCATAAACATCACTATCCAAACTCCCAGGTCTGGTTCCCCAATCCTTCCTCCCAAAATAAATAAATATGTAGAAAAACCAGGGTCTGCTTCAACTCCTGACAACTGAGCTCAGAGGCAGCCCCAGGCAGTTGGGCACTACCTAGAGAACTCCATCCCTTGGAGTTTCCATGAGTTGGCCAGGAGCAAGCCAAAGTAAGGGAGAAGGATCATGGGGAAGCAGCACACAGCACTCTCTGATCTGCCACAGCCTGGTATCAAAAGCCTTGGGCAGGCTGAGTTACTCTGTAGGCTCCAAATTCCTCATCTAGAGGATGAGGAATTTTCTCCACATTCAAGAGTCAGTCAAGGCTGCTGCATCCAAAGAGTGTGGCACATGAGAAGAGTGGATACATGACAGATCTTTTGTTCATCCCTGTTCCCAGCCCAGAAAATGTTTGTGGCTTTTTTTCTGACCCAGCCCTGGGGTCTTCTCCTGATCCTCTTTCCAGGTCTCTCCTTGTTACTTTGCACGGAGAACTTGTCTTAGGCCAGTGCTAGACCAAAGCCTTGGTCAGTGCGGGACACAGCAGGAGAAGAGATGGGTTCCATGAGCTCCATCCAGCTCATTCTGTTCCCATCACAGGGCTGATCACGATTGGCTTTGAACCCTACTGAGATCCACAGGTCATTTTCTTGGCTTCTCCCACAAAACATCATTTCTGTTCTTCCTGTGGTAGGGAGGGAATGGAAAACTAGAAATTCCCACAATTCCTACACGCTATGTTTTTTTGATATAGTCAACTCCCCCATTTCCCCCACAAAACCTTTCCTTCTATGGCCTCTATTGATTGAAAAATGGGGAGAAGAATGGTATGGCTTGACCAAAGTCACATTGTGTTGGATGGGGAGAGTGACAGCTGGGCTCTTTCTCTTGACCTTGAGCTAAACTTGTCTTGAAACATAGCTGAGCTCTAAACACTGGCAAGAAGAAAGGAGGTGGCACTCTAGAAACTTCTAGGGTGCTTGTCCGGCATGATCAAGGCCCTGGGTTCAATTTCCAGCACCACAAAAATAAATACACAAAATAGAAACTTCTAGGGAATTGTAAAGATGTCCGTGGAGGCCCTGGTGTGCAGAGGTCTTGGTGCCACTGATTCCCAGGGAAGACACTAGGGAGCTGGGGGGGGGCGGGGGGGGGCGGTTGAGCAGGCAGCGTCCCAGCAAGGAAGCAGAGGGGCATTGCCACCATGGTGTGCATGTGTTCTCATGCATGTGCACACATGTGTTTAAAATGCACGCACATAAGTGTAAGCTTTCTGCTGGGACTGATGATTCTCTGCTTTTTCTGAGATGGGGCTAAGGTCAAGGCAGCTTTTGCTGCCTTCCTCCCTACAAATCACTGCAGTTTCCTTGAGGCCCCTTGAATCCTGGACTCTGTAGATCTCCTATTCCCTCAATGCCATCAGGGATGTGTAGCATGAGCTTTTTTCTTTTTTTTGGCGCCGGGGATCGAACTCTGGACCTTATGTTTTCGAGGCAGGCAGGAGCAGCACTGAGCTAAATCCCCAGCCCTAATGTCATCAGACATGTGAAAGGCAATGAAAGGACTTGATCAGCCCAAGTATTGTCCTTCTAGTCCAGGGTTCTTTTCATGGCATTGCATTGCCCTAAAGGCTCCCATGAGAGATTCTGATGGTCTCTGTCCCCATGCAAACTGGGCGTACCCACGTCGTTGCATGGCAAAGGCAGCATGCATGTGCAGGCACCAGGCTTTTCCGGGCTTAGAGTTTAGGCCAATAAGCTCTTCACTCCTCCACCTACCCTAGAGGGTGCATTAAGAAGTGATGCCCATGCTGGGATGTGTGTTTGTGCCCACAAAGCCATCTCCTTCTGTCTGTCCACAGGTCCCTGGCCCTGGGCCAGCAGTACACATCTCTGGGCTCACAGCCCCTGCTCTGTGGCTCCATCCCAGGCCTGGTCCCCAAGCAACTGCGCTTCTGCCGCAATTATATCGAGATTATGCCCAGTGTGGCTGAGGGCGTGAAGCTGGGCATCCAGGAGTGCCAGCACCAGTTCCGGGGCCGCCGCTGGAACTGCACCACCATAGATGACAGCCTGGCCATCTTTGGGCCTGTCCTAGACAAAGGTATGCCTCTGGGAAGGTGGCAGGTGGGGAGGAGACAGAGGGGGGCAATAGTTCCAGGGCCTGTGCCCTTCCACAGCAAGGTTCCTCCCTGGGAGGACAATAAAACTGGTGATGATGGTCATCAGTGGTTTCCATACAAAGTGGGTGAGGCTCCACTCTGGACAGACCAGGCTGGGGGCTGGTCAGCCCTGAGATGACACAGGATCCTAAAATTTGAGAGCAGGCACCAAGGAGCTCATAGCCTTCCTTCCTGGCTCGCACAGCAGGGATCCAGGCTTTGATGTAGACATTTGCAACCTTTTCCCAGTCTGTGCTAACTGCTATGCAAATGTCACTTTGGGGCAGGGATGGGGCCTTATCCCCCCAGCTTTCTGCCTGGAAAGTCCTCAGGAGCTGAGGAAGCTACCTGGTGCTGGTAGCAATGTATTGCTGCCAAGTCCCCTTTGAGTTTTTGTTGGTCTCCATGCCCTGCAAGCTGGATATGCCCATAAACTCTAATGGGCATATGGGCCTCGGGTAACTTCCCAGATGTCTTGCAACCTGAGAGTATAATTGGCTAGGCCTCCAGTGAACGAAAGTAACATGATTTGACTTTGAACTTAGGGGTCCTGGGGGTGGGATAGGCAACTGCTCCTAAAAGGAGACTGGGGGTTCTGGGCCGAAGATAAGCAACTTTTTGGGGGGAATTGCAGTGTCCAGGAATTTCATGACCCTAGCCAGGCTGACCGCCACTGAAATTTTGGCATCCAACCCACCCAGCCTGGTATTCCCTCCAGAAAAAAGAATTGATAGATAGAGCTGCACTTACAGACAGAAAAAAAAGGGGGGTCTGAGATCGTCTCCCTTCACCCAATTGAAGGGTAGGGTGAGAGCCTGGAGGTGGGGAAGAGCCGACTACCCCCCATTTTAGAGTGCAATACCCCTTTACCTGTCCTCTGGTACACAGGGTCTGTCCGACCTACAGCAAAATGCTGGCTATTGTCATGGGACAGGAGGGCAATTAGCAAATCAATGGATGATGATTCTGTTTACGCTTCTATTACCAAAGCTAATTATTCCTTGTTTACATAAAAGGTTTGGCCTCTAATTGGGGCCAAGTGGCGGCGGCTTGCATTTCAAACTTGATCTCGCCGGTGTATCTGTCTCCTCGCCTTCCGGTGCCCCACCTCGGGCCAGGTAGCGCTTAATCAAACAGCCTGGCGTCTTGACGCGCTCCCTGGAAGTAAGACTCACCGGATTGCTCTTCCCGCTCAGACATTAGCCAGTGAGAGTCGGATCTTTGATCGTGTTGCCCGCTCGCAATGTGTTTAACGTTTTAAATCACCCTTGTGAGTTTTGAGGCATGCTTTCGTCCCTAAATTGCAAGAGGGCAGATTTATGTAGGGGAAACAGTGTGGGTCAGAGACGCTGGGAATTGGAGGAGAGCTGTCCTGCGTCCGAAGGCTCCCGCGCACGGCCACGCGTACTGGTCCCCAGAGCGTTCGCGCTCGGCTCTAGGCCCGTGTTGGAGCCCAGCTCGGTGGGCGGCCGGGGATGAGCGCGGTGGGCGGCCGGGGATGAGCTCGGCCGGCCGCTTAGAGACCGGAGAGTCGGGCTGCTGAGGGCGCGTCTCCTCAAGGGGCGGCGTTAGGCGCGGGTCGAGGGGTGACAGGAGCGCCCCGGAGGGGCGTGGGGTTGCCGGACGGAAGGGGCGCAGGAGGCCGAGGCCGTGGTCCCGGGCGGCTCGCAGAGCAGGCGAGCGCCGCCCCCTGCCGCGCCCCGGCCCCGGCCGGCCCGGCCTACAGCGCCATTCACACGCCCTCAGGCCACTCGACGCGGCGCGGGGGCGGGGGCCACCGCCTCCGGGGGGATCGCGCTGCCTGGCTTCGGGGCTTGGGGCGCGGCCCGGCAGCGGGAGCCGCCCGTTGCTACGCGGTGGCGGCCGGCCCGGAGGCCCGAGCCCGGCGGCCGCATTATGCGGGTAATGCGGTGTGACACCGCGCGAACAAAGGCGGATTGAGCGGCCCAGCGGGCCCCGCCGGACTGGGACCGGCACAGCGGGGCTGTCAGCGCCGCTCCCAGGCTAATCCCCGCCCCGCCCCCGCAGCCCCTGCATCTCGGGGCTGGGAACCGAGCGCGACCGGGCCGCCGCCGCGAGAGGCCCCGGGCCCCCGGAAGCGAGGGGCATCGCCGGCGAGCTCGCCCTCCGCCCCCCAGCGGACTCCGAGGCGGGAGGGACCGGGCCTGGACGGCGGGGAGCCCAAGCCGGGAGCGACGCCGGGCTCCAAGCCCCGGTCCGCCCGGTCCATGGTCGGCTGCGCCTCGAAGGCTCCGATGTGCGACCCCGGCCCCACGCCGCGCCCTATTATGGGTGGTGGCGTCTTTGCTCTGCAGGTGGTCTGGGAGCGCTTTGGGGCCTCAGAGACAGGCAGCAATGACTCTGAGCGCTTCCTGTCTGCGCAGCTGCGGTCTCCCTCAGCACACTGGACCGGGGCCACGGTCCAGGACAAGAGGCTGGAGTCCAGGCTGCTAGGCCCGCCCCTTGTCTACACCTGTGCAAAAGAGTCTTACGTCACCTTCCCGCCTTGGGGACCTGGTCTGTGAGGGGAGAAGGCTGCTCTGCAGGTCTGGAAGACTTTGTCTCCATAACCATCATGGCCACATCTGTGAAATAAGGTGGAATTGTCCTGTCCCCACCCTTGGGCCTCCTCAGTTCGAAACCTTGGATTTGAGGTGGAGGCAGAGAACATAAAGGGAAAGGTGGAGAATCCAGCTCCTGCTTTCTTGGTCAGGAACTGTAGTAGCAGCTAAATGCCGTATCCATTTTACAGAGAGAGTAAGGGAGACTCGGAAAAGGAAAGAATCTGTCCAAGCGTCCAGGTGGGGATGGGTTGCTTAGGTAGGTTTAGGCTATGGATTCCCAGGCTCCCTTCCCACAGGCTACAAGCTGTTTTAGGAGTGGAGGCTCAAGACCGTCCTGGGGTTTCTGAAGTTTGGTAGGGTGGAGGGCGTTCTCAGTGTCCCCATCTGTTAAACAGAGACAGTAAGCCAGAATAGAGTGTGGCTACCTTATGGGTTCAGCAACTTGCCAGAGCCGTCATTTCTAAGAGGCTCCCCCTGACCCTATAGCAGCATTTGGGGCTGGGGCTAACCAGCAGACCGTGACCTCAGTCTGCTCATCCATAAAGTGAGGATATCTACCAGGGTCTGGACCATCTGCCCTCCCTCTTCCTTCAGAGCTGGTGAGCCCTTAAACTCTTCCTTACCCCTTCCTCCTCCTGGCTGGGGAAGTGGAGGCAGAGCTCGAGCATCCTCAGCCCCAGCCTGAGCATTGCCCCTCACACCCTCTCCACAGCTACCCGTGAGTCGGCCTTTGTGCACGCCATTGCCTCGGCTGGTGTGGCCTTTGCCGTCACACGCTCCTGCGCCGAGGGTACCTCCACCATCTGTGGCTGTGACTCACATCATAAGGGACCACCTGGTGAAGGCTGGAAGTGGGGGGGCTGCAGTGAGGATGCGGACTTCGGGGTGCTCGTGTCCCGGGAGTTTGCTGATGCCCGAGAGAACCGACCAGATGCCCGCTCAGCCATGAACAAACACAACAACGAAGCAGGCCGCACGGTGAGCCTTGGTACCTTTGCCCCAACCTGTGGGAATCCTGCCCCTTCAGGAGGCCTTGGGCATCCTGGGCTCCCTTTCCCCTTGGCTCCCACTCACCACCACAGTAGCTTCCTCCTTGGAAAGGACGTCTGTGTCAGGAGACTGCCTGGGCCCAGAGTGACGGCTGTGGGAACAGGTACCCTGGGCCTTTCTGTGCAGTTTGGCTGGCTGTGTAGATGTCTGGCTGTGCAGTCCTGGGACCTGACTTTGAGTTCAGCCTCTATCCCTTTCTGTGGTTATATGACCTCAGGTGAGGCACTTAAGCTCCCAGCCTCAGTGTCCCCATATGTGAAACGGGGATAACAAACCGTTTCTTACCACTTTGAGAAATGAATGTGAGGTCTGTCAATGCTTGAGGTGTCACCCAGGGAAACAACTTTAGATCCGTACCTCAGTCTCTTCCATTCTCTTCTTGGCACAGAATAGGAATAGAGAAGGCTGGAGGGATGGGGGATGAGGGGAGTGAAGGAGAGTGGGAAGGTGCTCCCTGGAAGGGTCGGTCTGGGGCCAGCTGCTATTCCTCTTCTCCAGACCATCTTGGACCACATGCATCTCAAGTGCAAGTGTCATGGGCTGTCGGGAAGCTGTGAGGTGAAGACCTGCTGGTGGGCCCAGCCTGACTTCCGTGCCATTGGGGACTTCCTCAAAGACAAGTATGACAGTGCCTCAGAGATGGTGGTGGAGAAGCACCGTGAGTCCCGAGGCTGGGTGGAGACTCTCCGGGCCAAGTATGCGCTCTTCAAGCCGCCCACCGAGAGGGACTTGGTCTACTATGAGAACTCCCCCAACTTTTGTGAGCCCAACCCAGAGACAGGCTCTTTTGGCACCAGGGACCGGACTTGCAACGTCACCTCCCATGGCATCGATGGCTGTGATTTACTCTGCTGTGGCCGTGGCCACAACACTAGGACGGAGAAGCGGAAGGAGAAGTGCCACTGCATCTTCCACTGGTGCTGCTATGTCAGCTGCCAGGAGTGCATCCGAATCTATGATGTGCACACCTGCAAGTAGGGAACCAGGTAGGGTGAGGGGCGGGGAGGCAGGGAAGTGGGCTGGCCCATTGCCTCTTCTGGCATTTCCTGTTTTATTACTAAGCTACAGGAGACACACAGTTCCCATAACCAAGACAGGAAGCTAGGATTTCCCAAGCTTCATTAAGTATGGTTCTTGGGCAGCAACTTGGTGGATTATACAAAGCACAGATAATAACCAAGTGTATGCACGTAAGCCACAAGCAGTTGATTAAAACTGGTAAATTATGAGCCAGACCAGAGAGCCACTGGCTTTCGTAAGCATCTGTGGAGCTAGAAGAGAGACACTGTGGGGTTGGAAGCTGGCAGACCTGATGTCTGGTCCTGATTTTGCCCTTAAATTCCTATTCTTTCACTTTTTGGGACCTCTTTTCTTACTGTTAAATGAGTGGGTTAAAATACTTGAAACAGTGCCCTGAAAAGTCTCTTTTACCCCTTGGGCAGAGTCATTTTGCATCTACCTTGAACTTAATAGGCGAGTTTTTGCACAAGCATAAATCCTCCCAACCTTAGGGAGGTGGGTGGGGGAAGCACTGGATAAGCCTGTATCCTGACAGATCTGAAGCCTAGGTGGAGTGAGGAGCACCCTCAATGAGTTTATGGATGGTGATGGAAAGGAAGTAGGACTCAAGTTCAGAGTGACTGTGATGAATAATCAAGGATCAAAGTCTGGTGGATTATGTTCTCAAGCTTCCCAGAGGTGGCCTGTGTGGGAGGCACTACGCCCTGGCCCTCAGATCCATAGGACCTGATGGGTCAACGTGGATGTAGAGTGGTCCAGGAACCTCAGGTGTGTGTGATTCTAAGGCCCCTTTCTCCTCTTCTCTCCCCTAAGAAGGGGCCTAATATGTAGAAGTGTGAGCATGGGCTGGTCTAGCTTCTCCCACTAATTTCCCCAGAGGTGCTGTGAGGGGACAGAACTTGGTTCATTGAAAAGCACTTGCCTACTGGGTCATGGCTGGCCAGTGCAGGTTGGGGAGAGCATGCCACTCTGTGCTCTATAGGCATAGGAAGAACCTGACAGCATGGGGAGTAGCTCTGCTTGAGGTGTACCCCCTTCCTGACCCATTTAGGAAGACCCTTGATGGAGGGCAACTTATGTCCCTGGCAGGACAGAGTCCAGAGAGGCAGTTGGAGGTTTGACTTTTCCCAGTGTCAGGATAAAGCAATATGGGGAGGGGAAAGAAGACAAAAGTGAGTCACCCCTTGGTGGCTATGTTACCTTGGGTCCCTAGTTTCCAATCTCTGCAGTGGTGGTGGTGAGGGAGGTGTAGCTGAATTATGGGGCTCAAGTTAACAGATGTGAGTGTATCTCTGAATGTAGCACTAATAGGAAGTGTGATAAATGCCATCAGAGCCCTAACAGAGTGGCCACTGTGCAAAGAAACAACATCATTAGCTGTGCACAATGACATAAGAAAAGTCAGTGAGTAAGAAGACTCATAAGTCCACTATGGAATGTCCAAGTGGAAGGAATGGTGAAAACTACAGCAGTCACCTTCCTCAGATGTTTGCTGCGGCCAGAGCAGCACAGTGTCCCCACTATCCAGTGAGACATAGCTCTGGCAATTCTGAGAAGGGATGAGGGAAGAGCAGAGTTTTAGAACACTAGCTCTGGATGGGGCAGAGAGGGCCATTTGTCCAGCCTGTCCATTTTCCAGAAGGGCACACTGAGGTAGTGGCTGAGGCAGGGCCTAGGACTCTGCCTCCCAGAAAACCCACTATGTAGGTCCAGCGACAGCAGCCTTCACTCTCCATCAGTGGCTCTAGGAGCAAAGTGTGTCCCAGATATAGACTCTCGAAGCCCTGTTTTTTTCTTTCTTTTCTTTTCTTGAGACAGGGTCTTGTTATGTAGCTCAGGCTGGCCTCAAACTTGCAGTGATCCTCCTGCCTCAGCCTCCTGAGTACTGGGATTATAGGGGTGCACCACCATTCCCAGCTGCAGCTGTTCCTCCCACATGGGCATCTGAGATCTGCCAGGCAGGGAGGAGGGTGTTAGATTGGCCCTTGGTGTCCAGGAATCCCTCCCTGCAGCTCTAGTCCCCCTACCAATACTGACTCTCAGAAGAAGAATCAGGGATGTAGCTCAGTGGCTCAGTGGTAGAGTGCTTGCTTAGCATGCTTGAGGCCCTGGGTCAGCTCCCAGCAAAAAAAATGCATGCACACACATACACAGAAAGAGAGAGAGGGAGGGAGGAGAGAGGGAGAGAGAGAGAGAGAGAGAGAGAGAGAGAGAGAGAAGGGGTGGGGGCAGAAAAATCTGTGCTGGGGCTGGGGGTTTAGCTCAATGGTTCCGGTGCCTGCCTTGCAAGCGCAAGGTCCCGAGTTCGATCCCCAGTACCAAAAAAAAAAACCACAAAAAACAAAAAACTGTGTTGTTCATCAGTCCACTTTTCTCCCCATTTCTGAAAGACAGTTGGTGCTTTTCCAGTGTTATAGAAAGTGTTACATAAACACGGTTTCAAGACACTACATCCATGTAGTTCACAGACACAAGCACATCCTACCTGGCAACTTTGGAGCCCGCCTTGTGAAAAGCAGAGAACCATGTCCCAGCGCGGTACCCTTTTCATGAATACTCAGCATGTCCTGTGAATCTGGGAAAGCTCTTGCCTCTCTGGGCCCTGGCCTCCTCGTTTGTGAACTAAGGCTAAGAGCCATGTCTTGCTGGGCCATCATATGCATGAAGAGCCTAGCCAGTGGTCCAGTGCTCACAGGGAGACAGCTGAGATGTCGTGGCTGAGTGACTTCCCCCATTCTTGTGGTTTAGTCTGTAGCCATAGGCCAAAGATTGGCTGAGCCCCACTTACTCCTTTCCACCCCTTAATCCATGCAGACACTCTTTTCATGGGAACCTAAGAGAACTTGGCAGGGATGGCAGGGGAGAGTCGCTTGCTTTCTTCTTGGTGAGCCTGTTTGTCTTGGTGGTATAGGTAGAGAAGGGAGCCACAGAGCAAGCCTTGTACCCTCCACACTTGGTGGGAGACCTGAGTCACAGTGGCTTTATCCAGGAAAGTTGAGCCCTGCCTGGGTCCTGTGTGGGAAAAACACATTTTCCATAGCTTGTAGCTAGTTTTGTCCAGTGTCTTTAGTTAACCATCGATTTAGTACTTTAACACTGGTCCCTTACAAGTACCAGATTTATTCCTTGTAATAAACTATGGGTTATGATGGCTCAGCAAGACAGGACTCTCAGCCTTAGTTCACAAACGAGGAGGGCAGGGCTCAGAGAGGCAAGAGCTAGCCCAGATTCACAGGACATGCTGAGTATCCAAGAAAAAGGTACTGCACTGGGGCAGGGTTCTCTGTCACAGGGTGAGCTCCAAAGTTGCCAAGTAGGATGTGCTTGTGGCTGTGAACTACATGGACATGTGACTATCATCAGTACACTGGAAAAGCTGTGGACAAGAGTTAAGTGGCCTGGCCAAACCAAGCCCTAGATTTGTCACTAATCTGCTACAGGACCTTGGGCATATCCCTATAATCTTGCTGTGCCTGTTTCAGCCTGCGGAAGTCTTATGTTGGCCCTGTAAGCACCCAGAGGAGTTGAGGGTTGGTTGAGAATGCCCATGAAGTGGCTTTGTGCCTCAAATCCTTTGTGGAATGGAACTACACGAATGAATAAAACACACACATTGGTGCTCCCGTGGGAATTATTCATAATTAGACTTCCTCTGGTTTGGACGGCTCATTAATAAGCTACCTGGTGCCATAGAGGAACACAGTGCATGTCTGACACCAGCCCAACACAACTGGCAATTTGAGGATGGGGATGGGTGCTCACACTGGCAAGGTTTCTCTGTCTATGCTCAACAAGAATGCCTGCATTAGAGTGGTACCTGCCACTGGCTTCCCATGGCCTGAGACCCTCAGCTAGGAGTCCTTAGGATGCTCTACCACTGAGCTGCATGCACAACCCTTTTTATTTTGAGACAGTCATCCAGGCTGGTCTCAAACTTGTAATCCTCCTGCCTCAGCATCCCAAGTAGCTGAGATTACAAGTGTGCCCCACCACACCCAGCTGGGCTCTATCACTTCTAAGTACAAGAGAAGTGTCAAGATCACCTATCAGGAGGCTTTAACCTTTGTACTGTAAGGGATGGTCTTCCTGGAAGAGGAAATAGGTTTCTGATTCTTCTTATTTACCCAAAGGGCACTGGGAAGGGGTAAAGTGTGCGGCTGGGCGGATTCACCGGAAGTCTCATGGGAAGCAGGACTTAGAGCCAAGCCAGCCCTCATCGTCTGCCAGCAAGGAGCCAGCTGCACGTGGTAAATGACCTGGACCCAGGCGGCCTGCAGTGGGAGGCTCCTCCCTCTCTCATTTTATGTATCTCATCCTGCTCTGGTTGGTGTGTGGCTTTTACAGAGAGGCTTTCTTTTTAGTTCTTCAGGGTCTGGTAGCAACAGATCTAAGGCTTACCTTTGCACATATTAAATAAAAAAAAAAATCTGCTCCAACAGAACAGGCTGGGCTAATGTGAGCTCTCGGCCCGGTGGTAAATACACAAGCGTGGGCAAAATTCTGTCTCCAAGCTGCTTCTCATGGTCACAGTCCAGGATGCCTGTGGGGTGGGAGCTGGGAAGTAGGACAAACCCTTGCAGTCTCCTTAGTCTACTCCCATTCAAATCGGATACACTTTTCCATTCTGATAAAAGCCATAGGTGTAACTGGGATGAAGTGTTGGGGAGGTCCTCAGCGATTGTTCAAGGAAGGCTGAGTTTCGAAGAACTAGTTTTGGGTGACTTATTTGAAGAGTAACTGGGTTTTCAGCCTCATTTTCTCTGTAAACTTGTTCTGCACGAGAGGCAGTCAGATGTCAATATCTTTTCTCCTACCATTCTGCAGTAATTTTCTTGCAGTGGACATTGTATATAGATAGGTTATGTATGGGACAAGTCTTCTCCAGCTCAAATGGCTTTCTACAGAAACAAGCAGTGTCTTCGGCAGGGGCTGTTCAGTCCTTCCCAGCCCTGCTCACCTGCAGGTTCTCCATAAAAGCAGCCCCAGATAGAGCAGTTGGACTCTAGGTTGCCTTAGTATACATTTGACAAAGCACCAGTGAGAGCAGAAATCTATACTGCAATTCCAGTGTAGTGACTAATAGATGGAAAGGGTGAAATGATTCATTTTGCTCTCCAATAAGGATGGGTCTTCCTGCATTCTTTCCCCTCTTTGGTCTGTGTGAGTAAACAGAAATGCAGAGTTCTGTAACAAAGCTCTTCCCCCTCACCCGCATGTGAGATAGCATCAATCTTTGCTGTTACCAAGGATCTGGATTAGGCGTTCAAAGAGAGCAAGCAGTCACTTGTTCCTGGGATAAAGCATTTCCCAGCTGAGTTCTCCTTGATGCACACTGGTCCTGCTGAGTGTCCTGGAGGAAGCTAGCCAAATGGAGGCAGATGGATTTAATAGTCTGGATCCATCCAACAACTCTCTCTTAAGGAGAATCAGAAAAAGAAGCTGCATAAGGGGAACAGAGCAGAATAAAGACCTATCTTTCCTTCCTTCTGTCTGGGGTCTACCTAACCATGACCTAAGATACTGGGTCAGCAATCTCCGGGTTTTACAGGCGGGCTTTCCAGGATGGTCATCCAGGAGCTGCCCACACTCTCGAACCTGATGACCAGGAGTACTGCTAAAGATAAATATCCCTGCCCCTCCACAGAGTCTGACATGTCCTCCCCATCTCACTGTAGACTGAACAGTTTTAAATCATGTCAACGGGATAATGCTTGGTTTATGTGAGAATACTTCAGCAGAATGGATACAAATTTTTAAGTCTTTTCATATCTATGTATTCTATATTAAAAGTGATAAAGTCATGTTTCTGGGGCGTATTCAAGTAGCTGACAAGTAATTATTTAATAATAGTACATGAGTGCATTGTAATTATTCTCGCCGCCATAGTCAGGTAATAGTATCCAATGGAAATTTCCTATCAACCTGCTGTATCCAAAGTTTTGTAAAAAGTTGTAGAAGTTGTTCTTTTTGATTTTATATTCAAAAAGTCTTTTTATAAATATTATTTATTATACAATGTATATATCTTTGAGTTAACTAAGATTATATATTATATAAATATATATATATTTGGAGAAAATATATTTCATCATGCAGTTTTTTTCTGTTAAAGTCATTAAAGAGAAGGTAAAAAAAACTTAAAACGGATACATTGTACATGTGTGGAGTTTTCAGATTCATGCTCAGGAAGTCATGAGTATGAACCTAAATGTGGTGGCCCCAGCTAATTAAATGACCAAATTAAGGTCATTTCCTCTTGTTCTCTGAGCAAGATCACCTGCGATGTCATGAAGATAGGTCTGGTCTGCTACAGGACTTATGGTTTATTTTGTTCTTAGTCAACCTCTAACAAATTTTTGGTTTTAGAAATAACTAGTTTGGGCAGTAATTAATTTCATAGACTTGAGCACTTTCATCATACACATTAATGTCTCAGATACTCCTAAATGATGTGGGTCAAGGCCAGCAGATGATGGGGCCGGCTACTGCCTCAGTTCCCTCCTCACTAGGTTTTCATGTCTCGTGAGTAGAAATGGCCCTTCCTGCTAGCTCCACAAACACTATACTGTAGAAAAGGTAGGGAAGGGGGAATATATGTGTGAGTTCAAGGATGAGATGAAATACAGGCAAAAGGGAAGAAGATAAGGAAAAAACTGAGGAAGGCAAGAGAAGATGGTTTCATCCATGTGGCCCTGAGTAGAGACTTGCACTAATGCCATGGCTGGTCTACATGCTGAAAGGAAGTTAGTTCAGCACAAGTGTGGCTGCTCTACTACCATCACTTCTAGCTCAACGGAAAACTCTCTAGGGAGCAAACATTTGTCTTACCACTAATCTTATAGTCCCAAAATGGTGAGACTAAGTCAGCTGTGGGGGAATTATGTGCTGGGAAAATCTCAAAATGAGTTTTCCTTGCAAATTCTGTCCTCAGTTACTTGGGATTCAGTCACAGGCACTACATCTTAATGTCATGGTGCCGACACAGCACACACTCCCTACAGGCTCATCTCAGACCCAGTCTCAGCATGGCTGCCAGGTGCTGAGGAACTTAAGTTCATCTTGCAATGATTTCTGAAATTTACATGCTTTGCTGAACTGTCAAACACACATTGCCCAGTCACTTCTTTGAAGAGGCTATGGATCAAGCAGCCAGGCAAAAAAAAAAATGAAATCCCACCTTTGCCTTCTCTGTTTGGGTTTGGTGATTTTTTGTTTGTTTTATAACTGTCTCAATGCTTCAGCAAGTCTGTTGATCAGGATTTGGTTATATACACTTCAATCTACTCCATAATTTTGTGATTGTGGCTGAAACTAATTTTTATACTATGTAAAGATAGCTGTAAAGCAAAACATTTCAGGTGTTAACCAAATTACACAATTTTTCTGTATTACATTTTATAAAAGAGTTCCTCAGGGGCCGGGGATTTAGCTCAGTGGTTCCGGCGCCTGCCTCGCAAGTGGAAGGTCCCAATCCCTGGAACCAAAAAAAAAAAAAAAAAAAAGAGTTCCTCAGTGAAAATGTAAAAATAAATTTAAGAAGGATAAAATAACCTCTTTCTGAAGTTACTGGTTAAATTCACCCATACACAAAAAACTCAAGGCAGCTGGAGCTCCTTGCTCTACCAGGCCACACTGCACAGAGGCACTCTGCCGAGTGTCCTCTTTCCACAGCTCCTGGGGTGCTGACTCCGCTGTCAGAGAAGTTTTTGGAGTTGGTCTCTTCCCTACAGAGCTTTGCTGATTTTCTGGGGTGCCTTTGCCCTAACCTGAGCCAATGTTGAGGATCAGGGTTTAGGCTAAGAGATCTGATGGCTCAGAAAAATATGAAAACTATAAAGGACACCAAAATGAAGTGTGGGAAGAAATCTCACTGAAACTGTCCCTTGATTTATACATTTCACTGGAAGGAATAATTCTGAGAAACAGCTTCCCTTTCTGGTGGTGTCTTACACAGTTTATGGCTTTCAGTAACTACCTCAGTTTTTGTATAAAGCATTAAGATTGTTGTTTATTAGCATCTTTTGATATGCTAATAATCTTTTCTTTTTAAATAACTGTACTTTCTAAATAAGAGACTTTTAAATAAAAATATCACCCATCTCCTCATGATGTAACAAAACAAGGAGGGGTTTCTTTTCTTCATATGTTCCTATTAGTGATCTTTGTTGTTTTGTATGAAGTATTGGTCTATAGAACATTTTCAGATAAATTTACTCTTTATTGCATTCCTTCATTTGCACTGAACAATATAATTATATTTTCAATATAGCTTTGGACAAAACACAAAGACATTAACCTCATTTAACAAGAGACACAAGTTAATACAATGTGTGCTGCTTCATAGGAGGGGGAAAGAGGCAAGATCGCAAAGACAGGGAATCCAGGATACTGGCCACCAGGAATCATAGAATTCACAATATAATCTACTGTTTTAAAAGCCACAAAATAAGCTAGGGGTGAAAACCCAAAAGGACACAGAGAGTAAGCTTTGGAGATGATTTGCTTCCTACCGTGGGGACAGATGACAGAGCCATACCCAAGTGCTACTGCAGTGACAAGCCTCTTAGACAGTGTGTGACACAGGCACTTTAGGATGGCTTCTGATCGTTTGCCTTCAAGTTTTAAGCAGCAGTGGGGAGAATGGCATGCTCTGCAAACGTCATCACCACAAATGATGACCTAATTAAACTGTTTCTAATTCAGTGATGAGACATACCACCTTCAAAAGGACTCTATGAGCTCTTCTACCCTTCGGAAGAAATGTGTGGAGGGTAAAGGAAGTGCCTTTAAAGCATTTGGATGAAGCACTTGGATGAAGCAGTCTTCAAAACATGGATGCTAAAGGACTGTTCAGGGCAGAGGGCTAGAAAGTGGTTTATTTTTTGGTATATATAATAGTGTTTTATTTTCATGCCAGATAGCACAGAAAATTTAAAATATAGGAATGACAAATTCTAAGTCACTGGGCTAAGGAAAAAAGAAAAGTGATAACACTAATAAGCCTTTAATATCATCCTAAAGAAATGACCCACTTACAGTTGGACACTAATTAGTGCTGAGAGGTTTGTGAATTACTTTATTTTAATAACTCCTTTCTGTTTAGGGGTGTACATTTTCCCATACATATAGTCTTTAGCAATATCTCCAAGTGGTAATGATCAGCATATCTCTTACCACAGAGCCAGTTAATTACATTAAGGGGATGTCACAGCCAACACAGTAATAATCTGACTTTCTAATAAGAAAGATCTCCTGATTGCTGCCTGGAAACATCTCTGAAAATGATTAAAAATGGGATCTCGGATATTCAAATCCCTGTTTATGGGAGGACCTTTAACAAATACCCAATTACTTTTAGTGTTAATACAGGGAAGCTGTAACAGAATCCCTCAGAAGCCACACCTCTACTCACTGCTCTTTGCATGTAGAAGTCTTCCTTTTAACAGGCCAAGTGTTGTTTTGTGTTACATACAATGACAGTTTTGGATGAATGGTGGTAGTAGGGAGCTTTAAATGTGTAGTGTGCTCAAATACAGCATGTCTCCCACACACAGATTCTCAGAAGGAATGAGCTTGTATGGAAAGGTAAGTACAGCATTCTAAAACAAGTTTACACCTTTCACAAAACACTAGACTATCTCAATAAGCATGAGGAAGGGAGTATTATTGCATTAATCATGCAAAGCAAGCGAGTACATTTTGAAGGTGGTTCATTTAGTCCAGTATCTTGAGCAAGATGAATGAAGATTCCAGGCCATCTTCACTTTGGTCACTTCCCTTGGTCACTGTAGTCCACTTTCAAAGTCAAGGGGGCTACTGCAAAAGAAATACCCAGAAACACAAACAAAATAGATGAGCGCTTGCAAAAAGTCATTCATCATGAAATCACTAAGAGTTGCTTAATGTTTTATCTATGTTTTCCACTATGAATTTGCAAAAGAATGGTCACAGCTCCATGCATTTAAAAGCAGGTTCTAATAAATATGTACCATCAAATTTTTTCCTGCATTCTGACAAGGAAGTTTTGCGAAGCAGGACAGGGAGAGCAAACCAACAGAACCAACTTCCTTGCTTGGTCTCTCAGACCTACAACACAGGGAAAAATTCTAATAAAAGGAAACAAAGTTATCTAGGAAAGAAATTGTTAAATTCATATTCCATGTGTGCAACTCTTAGGGTAGGCATTGGGATTTAACAGAGCAGGCCATTTAATTGGTGATCTTTGCTTCATGTACTTACGCTCCTTCTTCTCTTAAGAGGGCCAAAAATTTTTTCACGCGGTACTCAGGATCCATCTAAATACATTTGAAGAAATAAAAAAGACAAGTTAATAGTGCCTTCTAACAACTATGCACTTACTTCATGAAAATGCTTCAGGGAAATACTTGGTTTCATACTTCCAGCAGTACTCTACTGAGTCACAGAAATGTGTCACCTGTTCCTTAACCAGTGATTTGATACATAACAAAGCAGATTATGTCATCTAACAGAAGCAAACAGTACTTCCCTTCATGGAGAACTGCTGTGCATTGGATACAAATAACCTGACCCACTAGTCGCAGGCACCTCGGCCAAATGTTCCTTCAGCTGGTGCCGGTGCAGAGAGGCATAGCACACCTGTGAGGCATCACCTGTGAGACCAGACCTCTGGTCATTCATGGCAGTTCAAATGACATCCAATTCATAGGACTAGTATAAGAGTAAACCAAACTTAAAGAAACCAAATTGAGGTTAATGAAATAACCAAAATATAGCTTAATACCTCTATTTAATCAACTTAAGCTTGCTTAGGCCCAGTGTCCCTTGCATAGTTTCTTCTCTGCAATGAATGGAAAAGTTGTGCTGCAAAGAAAACAGTGAAGAGTGCTGCTGACTCTGATATGTTCTCTGGGTAACTGGGTCTCTCTGACCATATTATGGATCTAAGAAAGGATGGTAGGGGTTGATTCAAGTGGTTGGTTCTGGTTATTATCGCTCTTGATTTTCATTCTATATTCATATTTACATTAATTTGTTAAAATACATTTTATGCTCATTGATCTACCATAGATGTGAAGTTACCTAAAGAACCATCATTAAAAATATCTTTAATTTATTAAGATGAATTTTTATTGTAAGAAACACACCTCACCTTTAAAACATGTACTAGGGTAGAACTCTGTTTCCAGAAGGGAACTCCCTGCCCTCCAGGAACAGCTTTCAGATGCTAAATGCAGCTGTGGGTGAGTGTGCAACTGTATTCCCCACTCCATCTACTTTATTATTATTTTTAAAAGATTTTTTTCTCTTCTATCGCAGAAAACATTGAACAGAAGTTTCAAATCTATCAAAGTTAAGAGGTCAGGCTACAAAGAACTAAGAAAAAGTAGGAACTGCTAACAAAAGAAACCTCCTTCCTCTTTGGGAATAGAATTACATATGAATCAATTGTCAAGTTCTTTTTAAAAAATGGAACTGGCTGGAGCTCAGTTGTAGTCAGTACTTGCAGGTCTTTGCCCATTAAACATATTTAATATGTGTGAGCAACGACTTACTGACTTGCCTGTAGCTATGGAATTAAAAGTCAAGAGAAAGGGAAGAAAAAAGTAATCTAGATAAATGACTTTATTCCCTCAGGTGACATCCAGTCAGAGCAGATCTTCAGCACTGTGCAAGTTTTAACAGAATTGTGTATGGTGAACAGAGAGGGAACATGACTTACATTCTCCTAAACTACATGCTTCATCACTGGGGCTCAGTCTCTGCAAGGCAGATCTAAAGAGAAGCCACTCAGCTGCACAGAATCCATTTGACATGAGGGGTTCAACCTCAGAGGCCTATGAAGTGTCAGTCGCTCAAGATTAGGTCTGAGTGCCCCTCTCTTTTTCTACCCCATATATATAAGAGGCATTACCTTCCTCACTGACCTGCAGGCATCAAAGGAAGAGGAAGGGAAAGAAGTTGAAGAGAAAATCCCACATAGTTTCTTCTGTGCAATTATTGAAAAAAAAAATTGAAACTAGAAGAACAAGACTAGAGCTGACTTTTTGACAGATTTATCTTTTTCTCAAGGAAAGAGCCAATGCACCTGTATGTGTACCTTTATCAGAAATAAGCCTAAGCAATAAAAAAAAAAGCCTGAGCAAAGTGCTTTGTCTGTGACTAATTTATTGCTCATAATGGAAAATAAATTGTCCATCTGAAAGTTCAGTAGATTGAGGTTTCTGAAAACCACAAAAATTTTATTTAAACTAAATTTTCCAGAAAGGGTTTAAAATTAAAAGCATTCACTTCGTTTTCATTTTGTGATTGGTTTAAGAGCCTCTTTCAGATATAACCATAACTGCCTGAACTTCCTCTCTGCCCCCAATGCTCATACTGGCCAAAGGGGAGATCTGCTCAGTAATGTACAAGGCTTTCTTGCCCAATCAAGTCTGGGATTCATTCATTCATTCAATGAAAGTTTACTGAGTAACCTACTATGTGTCTGGCTCTGTTCCAGAGACTGGACAGTGAGAGCCATGGTATCCGAACTCACAGAGCTTGGTAGAGATATACTTATTTAGTATTTCAAATGAGGACCGGAAGACATAGGATTGGCACATGGAGGCATGGAATTCTAAAAAGGGGAAAGGTAAGTTGCCAGGTGATTGAGAAAGTCCCAAAGAAGTTTCAACTGTCTCTTCTCAGGCAGCAAGCTTAGTCTTCTATGAGATGTTGGATGCATTAGTGCTACAGTAATTTGAAAGAAATTTCTAGGAGCCTAGTCAGGGGAAAATACATAGAGCTCAAGTCTAGTCTATAGCTCAGTTAGTCAGTCCTTCACAGCAGTCTCCTAGACCTCCTTTGGTATATGTACACCAACTTACTGACCTCTGATGGACTATACCATCCCTCTTCCACCCTAACTGCCTATGTGATATTGGCTAATTCACTGATAACCTGTGGACACACAATACATGCATCTCTAAAACAAGGGGACAACTAAACAATTGCTCCTTAAAGTTCTTTCTAGTTTCAAGATCTAGTGACTCTAGATTAAAACTAAAAGTAATTTTACAATATTTTCTTCTAGTTTTGAATTTTAAGACATGAGAAAGAATTAAGTTATTAGTTGATCTTACAAGCAGGCTACTAATACTACTTTGAGTTTAGAAATAATATAAGAATTATAACAAATGAATTAAAACCTAAGCAAAGGAAATACTGAAACTTCTTGGTGTATTGTGAAGTTTCTATGCCTGAATCATGCAGAAAAGGAGGACCTTACCTGCAGGGACATCTCGATCAACATTAGCAACTTCTTGATTCCTATCCAGACTTTCTTCCCTTTGACTTGTTGTGCAATTGTTGTACGTTCTTTATCCTTGAAGTTACCCAAAAGCTACAGAAACAATAAGCAATAATGAAAGCACTTTTGCAGTAAATACATTAACAACGTTAGTTAATTCTCACATTTACTCTTAAGAGAACAGTGGTAAAAGCTACCTGGCTGGGTTAAGCTGCCTACTAGGTTAGACTGATGGGATTCCCTCATTTTTTTTTTTTTTTGGTACTCAGGACCTTGTGCTTGTGAGGCAGGCGCAGTGCCACTGAGCTAAATCCCTGGCCCTGTGTATATTAATATTAATAAAAAGTTCAATGAAGAACATTTTTTTAAACAAAAAATTTAAGAAAACATCCCGTCCTCCATTTTTGGGGGGATGAGGTTTTACTCTGTTGCCCAGGTCCTGACCTCCTGGCCTCAAGGTATCCTTCTACTTCAGCCTTACAAGTAGCTGAGACTTCAAGTGTTTCACTGTATCCAGCGTTTCTGCATTATAAACTTGTTAGTAACATTCCTTTTATTTCTATAGCTTTTTTGAAGTTTCTAAGGCTTTAAATCATTCCAATTTGCTTAATACAAGGAAATGTGCTGACAGCCACTTTGAATAACCAATTTTTCTACACAGCGATTACCTTGCCCCCAACCTTGCACCTTCTTCACCCATCCAAGTTCTTGGTCCACATAATCTACATGCACTCCATGCATGCTGAGCACAGAGTAATTCACTCCTGGCAGTTTGTGTGCCATCTACACCAAGGAATGGAAAACTAATGACTTCACTGTCAACTGTACTCTTCTTCCTCTGATTCTTGAAAATATCTGGAAGCAATACCCCTCTCATGTTCTAGGTTAACTTAGAAACCAAACACCAGGTGCAATAGCTGTGAATCCCTCAGCATTATCTCCAGCCTCAACACCTTTCTTATAAACAGTCAACAGTGTGCAATCCATGGACTCATTTTCACCTCCAAAGCTTCCAACAGCTGCTCTCCTGTGGCAATATTGGGCACATGGATGGTGGTGCTGAAGGCATTAAGCATTTCCATTTCCTGAAGGACATCTTTGCGGCTAGTGGTCCCAATGATAAGAAGCTTGCGGCCCTGATCACGGGAGAAAATGTGTTAAAATGAACAGAACAAGACTAATTAGGAAACTATCATAGGCTTGAACAAAATATGCAGAATCATTCAATTGCATAAATGCAAATGATTAGACAAAAGAGAAGAAAAATATCAGGATTTTCCTTAGGAAAATCTGGAAGAAAAAAAAAAAGTATCCACAATATGAATCAGAAAGTGGTAATATCTAAACACCTCCTTCTCATTCACATCAGTAAAATAATGGATTACTAAATCAGAGATATATAACTAGACACTGAAGAGTATGTCTATAATTCCTTCTTCAGAGCCAACATGGCATATAGATGGTGGGAACAAAGGGGTAAAAAAATGAATGAAAGGAAAGCCTGTATTGCCAGCTTATAAAGCTTTTTTATAATTTCTAGAAAGAGCAGGGTAATAATAATTTACATTTGTACAATACTTAACTGTGAAATGCATAGGTTAAGTGTCCTAATTTTCTTATATTTAAACATTTCATATTTTACAAAAATATATGAAAAATGTTTAAAAATTATGCCAAGCTTATGCTACCATTCCTAATTCCCTCTCCAGAGGCAATCATTTTTAACTCTCTTAGCTCTCTTCCTCTTTTTTTTTTAGTTTTTTGAGACAGGGTCTCAAGGGTCTCACTATGTAGTTCAGGCTGCCCTTGAACTCACTATTTAGACCAGGCTGGCCTCAAACTCACGATTCTCCTGCCTCAGCCTCCCAAGTGCTAGGATTGCAAGTATGTGCCACTATGCATGGCTTCTCTTAGCTTTCTTCTTGCATTTACTTCCATAGTAAGGTTATAGTATTATCTTTATTTTCAATTTTTTATTAGTACATGTTTATAGTACATAATGATCACATTCCTTGTAAGGAAGTTGTTACATGTACATTCACATCTTAATTCTTTTTTCATCCTCCTCCCATCTCTTGGTCCTTCCTTCCCTTTTACAAAAGATCAGTCTTCCTATTTCCTATGATCTATCTTTTATTTTACTCATTTATATTTTGAGTTTCTCATATAAGAGAAACCATATGATATTTAAGCTGTGTCTGATTAATTCAATATTATGGTCTCAAAGTGCATTCATTTTCCTACAGATGACTCATTTATCTTTCTTTATGGCAGAGGAGTAGTCCATTGTGTACAAATACCACACTTTCTTTATCCATTCATCTGCTGATGGACATACAGGCCATTTTTAATATTTAGCTATAATAAATTGTGCTTACGTAAGCAGCGGTATATACGTATCGCTGTAAAAGCATTATTTTTTAGATTTTTGTAAATATTTATTGACTTCTTATTATAGAAGATGGGGATTTACTTCTACTTTTGCAGTACTCCTCTCACAGTAAGACCATTTTCCTCATCCTTCCAGTGGAGTTCTTTCACAATGTTCAGTTAGATCTATCTATGTTCACTATTTATTATGATTCTGTGAATATGATTTACAACTAAGCCATGTATAGTACTGCTGGATTTTCTTTCTCAGACAACATTTTATTTATTTATTTTTTTGTTCGTTTGGTTTTTTTGGCACCGGGGATTGAACTCTGGTCCTTGTGCTTGCAAGGGAGGGGGCGGAACCACTGAGCCAAATCCCCAGCCCCAACATTTTATTTTTTAATAGTTAATAATTGCCTTTTCCCACTTTGTTCATCCCCCAAAAACACAACCATGAAATTCCTTTCAATATATTCAAATACATTAGGTAATTTGCTGTTTGGGTTTTTCCTGGGGCTTCTGTCCTCACAGTTTGAGCTGACCACTTCCTAGGCCTGCTATACAAACCTCCCTCCTTAACAATGTCAGATCCCTGGTAATCCTGCCTTCTTTTTCATTTATTTCTTTTCTTTTCTGAATGCATACACCTAAAAGCTTCCTCAGAAAGGGTGCACAAGAAGCAAGATTTTAAAGATCTTACATGTCTTGGAATGCTTTTACTCTATCCTTAATACTGTATCCACTATCTTATATGTAGTAGTTTGATTAGGTACACAGAATAAGGTCAGAACTTTCTTCTCATACTTTTGAAAGCATTGCTTTTAATTTTGTCTTTATTGTCTTTTAATTTTCAGTGCTGCTGGCTAGAAGATGTGCCATCTAATCTCTGACTCTAACTTGTTTGCTTTTTGTTCTAGGATAAGTTTGAGAATCCTTTATCTCTATGTTTTGTAACTTGAAAATTATGTACCTTGAAATGGGTCTTTCTTACTCATTTTGCTGGCACTAAGTAAGTCCTTTTGGGGGGCATTTTTTGAGACAGGGTTTCATTTATGTAGTTGAGGCTTGCCTCAAACTCACAGCAATCTTCCTGCCTCAGCCCCCCAAGTGCTGGGATTATACCATGCCTGGGGATGAGTCCTTTCTAAACTGGGAATTCCAGGGGCTGGGGATTTAGTGGTGCTGCTGCCTGCCTCACGAGCTCAAGGTTGTCAGTTTGATCCCCAGTACCAAAAAAAAAAAGAATAAACTGGAAATTCCAATCATTCAGTACTAGGAAATATCTTGGATAATTTGAGATTTCTTGGATAATTTGAAATTATTTTCCTGGGGCTCCCCTCATGCCACTTCCCCACTGTGATCCTCCAGCAATTGGATTCTAACCCTCTAAAACTAATCTAATTTTATTTACTGCTAGTTTTTTACTTGTGTTTCTAGTACTTTTGGGGTTAGTATATGTGCTGCTGAAGCGAGCACATAGTTTGGGGATTAGTATCAACTTTCTTATTGCTTTCATATTAAATCATTTCTTATTCCTAAATGCTCTTTGTTTTTTTGAATGTTTTCCTTTTTAACTGCCTATTTCTTTTTCTCTTTCAAAATTTTATCAATACATTTTTGTAATACATGAAGTTTACATTCATCTTATGGAGTAGGTACATGTACATAACATATCTTGATTCTTTTTTATTCCCCCCCACCTCCCCATGCTCTCCCTCGCTCCATCTCTAGATCCCCTTTCCCCATTTTCATTATTATTACTATTACTATTAGTTTGTATTTATGACATACAATGTTTACATTCACTGTGAGTATTTGATACATGTACATGACACATCTTAAATCTTTTTACTTCTCCTTCTTCTCCCTCCTCCCCTCCCCTTTGGTCTCTGGGACCCCTTCCTGTTTACAAAAGATCTATCTCCCTGTTTTCTTTTATCAATCTTTTGCTCTTTATTTACACTTTGCCTTACTCAAATGAGAGATACCACAGGATATTTAAGCTTGTCTTCTGTGTCTATTTATTTCACTTAATATTGCATTTTCCAGGTATATCCATTTTTCTACAAATGTCTCAAACTTATCCTTCTTTATAGTCAAGTAGTTTTCCTTTGGGGATACCACATTTTCTTTATCCATTCATCGGTTGATGGAGATATTATGAATTGTGCTGCTATAAACATTGGTATGCATGTATTGCTGTAATATGATGTCTTTAGCTCTTTTGGAAAGATAGTTGGGTCAAATGAAATTTCTAATATTAGTTCTTTGAGAAATCACCACACTGATTTTTCACCAACACTGTAGAAGGGTTCCCTTTTCACCATAGCCACGCCAGCACTTCTTTTTTTCTTTTTCTTTCTTTCTTTTTTGAGACAGAGCCTTGCTAAGTAGTTCAGGCTGGTCTTAAATTCCTATGTAGGCCAGGCTGTCCTCGAACTTGCAGCAATCCTCCTGCCTCAGCCTCCCAACATGTAGCTATTTAATTTCTTGATGACTGCCATTTTTCTGGTGTAAGATGAAATCGTAGTGTTGTTTTAATTTGCATTTTTCTAATGGCCAGAGATGTTGAACATATTTTCATGTTTAATGGCCATTTGTACTACTTCTGAGAAGCGTCTATTCATTTCACCTGCCCATTTTTTGATTGGGTCTTCTATTTTGGGTAGTCTAATCTTTTTGAGTTAACATATTCTAGATATTAGTTCTCTGAGGAATAGCTGGCAAAAAAAATTTTCCTATTCTGTAGGCTATCTCTTCACTTGGATCATTATTTCCTTTGATGTAAAGAAGCTTAATTTGATATAACCTAATTTGTTGAATCTTGCTGTTATTTCTTGTGCAACTGGAGTTCTGTTCAGAGACTTTGCCTACACCTATGACTTCAAGTGTTTTTCTACCTATTTTATCGTAATTTTTGTATTGTTTCTGCCTTAATGTTTAGATCTTTGATCTATTTTGATTTTAGTTTAGTACATGGTGAGGGATATAGGTCCAGCTTCAACCTTCTGCATGTAGACAGGCGGTTTTTCCTACACCATTTGTTAAAGAGGCTATCTTTTCTCCAACATATGTTTTTGGATCCTTTGTAGAAGATCAAATAGCTGAATGTGTCTAGGGATGTTTCTCTATCCTTTATTGTGTTCCACTGATCCACCTGTTTTTGTGACAGAACCATGTTTTTGTTTTTGTTTTGCAACAGGGTCTCAGTATGTAGTTCAGCCGGCCTTGAACTCACTATGTACCAAAGGCTCTTCTTGAACTTGCAGCGATCCTCTTGGCTCAGCCTCCCAAGTGCTCGGATTATAAGCATGTGTCACCACAACTGGCTCCACACTGTTTTTATCACTGTTGCTTTGCAGTATAACTTGAGGTCAGGTATTGTAATGTCTCCTCCTTTGCTCTTGTTGCCCAGGGTTGCTTTTGCAATTCTGGGTCTCTTCTGGTTCCATTTGAATGGTAAAATTGTTTTCACTGTGAAGAATGCTACTGGGTCTATGAGAAATGCTATTGTATTTTGATTGTGCTTGCATTAAATCTGTGTATCAATTTTGGAAATATGCCTATTTTGACAATATTGGTTCTGCCTGTCCAGAAACAGGGGCCATCTTTCCATTTTCTGATGTCCTCTTCAATGTCCTCTTCTTCTTCCAGAGTAGAGTAAGTCTTTGACTTCTGAACATTTGAGCTGCAAACTTTCACAGATAAGCATCGACTTCACATTATGAACATTGGTAGATGTGAACAAATCGTGGAAGTAGCTCATGTGTCTGCCAGATATTGTCACAGTTGTGCCGTTGTGTGCTTACTATACATTACAATAATGTATGGTGCTCAATCAAAGCCCAGGATGTCCGAAAGCAAGAGGAAAAGCAGTGGTGATATGGAGGGGACTGCTAGGAAGTGCAAAGTAACATACATTGTATACCTGTGACAAAAGTGCTTAAGACTCACTTGTTGGACTTACAAATGAATTCAACTTACGAATGTTCTCCTGGAACAAAACTCATTCCTAAGTTGAGGACTTACTGTAATTTTGGTTGTAGAGGTCTTTCATTTCTTTGCTTAGTTTAATTCCTAGTTATTTAATTTTTCTTGATGTGACTGTGAATGTCATTGTTTCCTTAATTTCTTTTTCCGTGAGTTTATTATTGCTGTACAGGAACACTACTGATTTTTGTGTGTTAACTCTGTATTCTGCTATGCTGCTTAACTTATTAATTCAAGGAGTCTTGGTGGAATTCTTTGGGTCTTCTATAGAGGATCATGTCACCTGCAAATAATGATAATTTGACTTCTTCCTTTCTTATAACAATCCTTTTTATTTCTCTCTCTTGCCTGACTGCTCGGCTAATGTTTTGAGTACTATGTAGAACAGAAGCTTTTTGTTTTTGTTTTGAGATACGGTTTTGTTTTGTTTTGTTTTGTTTCAGATAGTCTTGTGAGTTCAGGATGGCCTTGAACTTACTATGCAGCTCAGGCTGGTCTTGAACTTGAGGCAATCCTCTTACCTCCCACTCCCAAGTGGTGAAATTATAGGGATGCATCACCACATCTGGCTCTCTTTTTCTCCCTGCTTTTTTGTGGTGCTGGAGATCAACTCAGGGCCCCATGCATGCTAGGCAAATGCTCTACACCTGAGCCATACCCCCCAGCCACACAACCTATTATATTTCAAAGATCAATGCACCAACTGTATCTTATTTTAGATCTCAGTGAATATTATAAATTTTAAAAAAGGTTTTCTTTAGTTCCCTGCTTTATTTCCTCTGAGTTTTCCTCTCTATTTGCTTAATGGAAGCTTTCCTCAAGTGGATGATGACTGATGATTGGATGACTATTCATACTTAAGAGTTAAACTAATGACTGGGAGCCCTGTTTGAGGGTTTCACTATGGCAAGGTCAGCTAAGATTTGGCTGATTATGAAAGTTTCCTCAAAGATCAGTATGTATAAATTCTTCCCAGAGAAGATTCTTCCAATCTTCATCCTGAGGGCTATAAAGCCAATATGCCAGCACACTGGGAGATGATTAAATCAGGGGTCCAAATATCTCACTGTTTAATATAAAGACTTTGACTTAATCCTATTTGAAGTATGGTACCTGTTCAGGTCAGTCTCTCATTTAATCTCTATAATTGTAAGAATTAAATATCAGGCCTATTCCATTTTACAGATGAAGCTATTAAGTCTCACAGATGTAAGTGATTTGTTCAAGGTCAACTAACTAATAAATGATAGAGCCAAGACGGAGACCAGATCCAGACTTAAATCACATCTCTCTTTATGAAGAAAAACACATTTAAAAAAGTTTACATGGAAACTGGAAGAGGAATAGGTTTTTAAACTATTCCCAGTCACTAGATTAATGATACACTCTGTCTGTAGATAAATCTTTAATATAATCATCAAACTTATTCATGGATCTTAGGAATTCAGGACCTTAATATTAATGTGCTAGCAAATAAAGATTTTAAGAAACTGAAGATCAGGTGCCAAAATAACTTCCATTGGGTTCTATAAACATTATGCCAACAACTGTCAATAAGGCATATTAGCTTTTCTCAATCTTACTCACTGTTTTTGTCTACCTATGTGCCAAGAATGAACAATGCACCACCATAGAACAAAGTCCTATAAGAAAGTTGAGACTCTCTGGTACAATTAGCTACTGGCATAACAGGTAACTGAGATGTGAGTATGCCTGGACATATACAGATTAAAGGGTAAGCATTATTACTATTCAATAAACCAGCTAAAAATGAAGTGCTTATCAGCAGACATTTACTAAGTTCCAAGATGAATACAGAATAACCTCACATAAAGTAAGATACAAACAAGAAAGTCACAATGTAATATAGAAAGGGAGAGGTTTTATGTACAAGGATGTCAGGCAGAGAGAAGAAACATGTAGCAAAGAAAGCTGCTTTCTCTGGAAGAGACAAGATCTGAATTAAATCTTAAGAAATGAGCAGGTCAATGAGGAAGAGGAAGGAGAAGGATATTCTAAACCAGAAGGGACAGAGACACATAAGTTCAAAGCCAAAATAACAAAATAAAAGCTGAGATGTTGACGTAATTACAAACATGAAAAGATACATACATTTTTTACTGCAACAAAAACGATGCTTTTATATTCAAGAGGTTTTGTGAGTGTGTGTGTATGTGTGTGTGTGTGGCAGTACTGGGGACTGATCCAGGGTCTTCACACTGAGGTACATCTCTGGCCCTTTTAAAATATCTTACTGTTTTTTTTATTAGTATATGTTTGTGATATGTAATAATACATGCAGTATGGAGAATTGGTACATACACATATTCATGTTTTATTCTGAGGCAAGGTCTTGCTAAGTTGCCTAGACTGGGCTTGAACTTACAATCCTCTTGCTTCCCAAGGTGCTGGTACTTTAGGCATGTACCACCATACCCAACATCAAAAGTAGTTTTTTAGCTGGGATTTAGCTCAGTGGTTTTGTCGCCTGCTGTGCAAGCGCAAGGACCTGAGTTCGATCCCCGGTACCAAAAAAAAAGCTATGTATATGGGCCGGGGATTTAGCTCAGTGGTTTCACTGCCTGGTGTGCAAGCGCAAGGACCCGAGTTGGATCCCCGGTACCCCCCAAAAAAAGTATTTTTTTAAACATGAAATTCTAATGGTAAACGTGAGAACATATCCCCGAAGGCTAATCAATGCCAAAGGCCACACACGCTGGAACACTCTCATTACAATCATCATTATTATTATAATTTTTGAGACAGAATCTCTCTATGTTGCCCAGGCTGACCCTGAACTCCTGGGATCAGGGATTCTTCTGTTCCCACCTTCTGGCTCATTACAATTAAAGGTGGCTGGCTGTTACTTATCTTTACTCTTAGGTTTTTAATGTCCCACATCCTATATCATTCAAACTCCTTCAACTTACTCTTCTCTCATGGAGGATATTGGCTCTAGATGAATGGCACTGGGGAAGAAGGCCCTTGCTCATTATAGAAAGCTGGACTTTAAAACTACCTTCTCTTATAGTTTAACAATGACTAGACTCTTCAAAGTGTTGACAGATTGGGAAATGCACAGCAACTTATAATGGAGATGCTAATTTATGTTTTGCTTTTCTTCTTGTTTAACAAGACTACAAACACTGCAAAGAGGCCATGACCCAGACAAGTTCAGGCCTTGACTTGTAAAGCATCAACTTGAAGAAAACACTGAAAAAAAATTACTGAATAATTAAATTGTGCTGGATCATTTTGTATATTAATTAGTGGTAATGCTCATACGGAAGCTTTCTCATGAAAAATCCAGTTCTGAATATTAATGTAAACCACACTAGATTTTTTGTCAAGGAAAAAGCTGCCAGCAGCATGAAATGGGGGTGCAGCTTTACAAAGAAACAAATTGAACCCAAGAGGGAAAAATCCATCTTGTTAATGTGTGGCTACTGGTCTTAAATCCACAGTGCCCAAATATGTCCCTTGATGGAATGAAAAAAAGTGGAGCAATAACCCATTTGAGGCAAAAAAAAATTGCTCCCAGCACACTCAGAGCTGCTAGTCCTGACACTATAAAGAAAAGGCCTAAATAAAATGACTATCTGCCAATCGGATTATGATAAACATTGTTCCAAGGTTAGTTAACTAATTCTTAGTACCATAAGAAGTAACTCAGGTGAAAACATTACCATGAAAAAGGCAGGGCTCAGTCAGGTGTTGATCCTTCAAAAAAACACTTCTTTACATGATGAAGAATGAGCCAAGTACTAAGCAGCATCTAAGCCTTTTGCCACACAAAGGACCAACCAGATAATCCACACCCTTTCATAGGTCTTGCCCATTGATTTGCCCCAATAAACTGATTTGTAACAAAAGTTCATGTGGAAGAAAGCTTTTCCCCCCTAAATAAAAAAATGCCACCAATATAACACTGCAGTGAAATGGAAGGGCTGATTTTAACCTATGAACAAAAGTAAAGTCAGTTATGCAGGAAAGAAAGGCTATTCTTTCCATATCATTCAATGCTGAGGAAGTGTAATACACCCTTAGTAAGAAGAATTAGCTGTGAACAATTGGAAACCCTGAAATGGATTAAGAAGTGAGTTTTAAAGTGCAACTCAAAAATGCTGTGTGCTGTGGGGCTTAAACTTTATTTTCTGATTATTAGAATTTTATGTTTGTGCAGATGAGAGTGAAAAATGTGAGAGTATTAAGAATTTGTAAACTCAGTAAGTAAAAAATGAAATTGATGCTAGCCAATTAGCATTAACAAGAATTTACTCTTTTTAAGTACTTATGGAATTATAAGATTTAGTTTATGCTTTCAAAGCGCTTACAATTTAGGTTGGAAAATTCACAAATAAGTACTTAGGGGCCACTACCATTAGTAAATACAAAGCAATAATGACACTCTGGGACACAACCTGTGAAGAGTCACCTAAAATGGGTTCATCTACAAGAGTCCTGCAGTACCACTGGCAAAGAGGAGTGCTAGCAAGGCCGTTGAGCAGGCCAGGTCTCTAATGCTACTAAATCCTATGTGGGTGGTGGCAGCATCTAAGTCAGAACACCAAAGGCTGAAAACAAGGTCTCTTGGAGAGATGAGAAAGTAGCCAATAAAGGAAAACTCAGGATGCTAAACTAAGGAAGGAGATTTAACATAGAAAGTAACAGGAAACAAAGAAGGTTCTTGAGTAGAAAGAACTGTGGAGAGAAAGAGGATCTTGGCAGCGGCCTTCAGGATGTCCCCGTCTTGTGGCCTGGGAGAAAGCTACTGCACTAACAACATGCCAGTTCTAAGAGTGAGCCCGAAAGATGTTGTACCTTGTAACCAATATCTTGGTTAGAAAGCAATGGAGGAGAGGCAAGAATCTTGATGGACATGTAGCTTGGTGCAGTAGGGAAAGTACAGGCTCCAACGTTCATGTGATTTGGGGTAGATTATTCAACTTCTCAACATTTACCTCCTCCTCCTCAACCATAAAAAAGGGATTAAAAAATTCTACCTACTTGTAAGACAGCATGAAGTAAAGAATGCTTCGGGAGGGGATTCTGCTATCACTGTCAAAAGAGGCAAGAATGAAAAGCAACAGTCTGAAAGAATAGTCTTGAGAGAAGCCTGAAAAATCACCCTTCACCTAGGATGTTAGGATCTATAATGGGCACACAGTGGGACACCTGAGAATCCTCTCCTCAAAATGCATGGGACTGGTAGTAGGAGAAACAGAGAGTACATTCTCCTAGAGGGCTAAAGTTTGTTCTCTGCTGGGGAAGATGAGAGCACTGACCTTCAGACTAACTAGTGTGATGGTGTGGCCCAGAGGAAGCCTGAAGCCTTACCCCCACCACCCCCAGTATCGAAAGTCCAAACACGGCACTGGGGGTACAAGGGGTCTCAGTATGAGGCAGACTTCTGAGGGAGAAATCAGTTCAGAGCAGAGGCCAAGGGAAGATTTCCCGGCAGGAGTTCTTGCATCACTTATTCTGGCTCTATTCTTGCTATGGGAATTTCTCATATTTTTACTTTGCTTGTATTATTTATATCTGACCATAGTGCTTCACTGCATTTACTTACAAGCGTGAATCTAGTTTCTAACCTGTCTGCTCCCTGGGGGTAGGAACTACTTCTCATTCCCCCATGTTCCTGCAATACTTAGCCCAGTATGCCTGGCACACAGAAGGTTCTCATATGATCCCTTTGCCTGGAATGCTCTTCCCTTACACGTCCAAATGAATCTTTCCCTTTGTCAAAGATTTTTCTTGAAAGTCAGCTTTTCATAGGCCTACTCAATATCCTCCCCTTTAAAACTGCAGATACCCCCAAACCTCCTTATTCTTCCTTCCCCTTTGTCCTGCTCTTTATCCCATAGTAAGAATTATCTTTTAATATACTATCTACTTGGCCCAATTAATTATTAATTATTGTATTTCTTGAGGTCTTCCTTCATGAGGCCAGGACTTAGGCTGTTTGGTTTACTGATGTGTCCATAGCTAGCATAGTGCCTAATAAACAAAGTGGGAAGTTAATAAATGTGTTGAGTGAATGATGGATCCCAGTGTAGGTTTAAAGGGTAGCAGATCATTCCTCCATTGTTACATTCTCTCTTCCAGGCCTAAAAAAATGCATGGTATATCAAGTGTTTAAACTGGAAAATATCTACCATTTCATAGAACCTTTACCCCCAAGTCCTAGTGTTGCATGTTATGACAGTGGTAATGTTTTAAAGAAAATACTCTAGATTGGCTGGCCTGTGTGCTTCATTTGCAATATAAATTGATGCCAAATGCTATTATATCTTCTTTTTTAGTCAGTTGATTGCTATTGACTGCATAATATGGGCTTCTTCAAAGAGGAGAGATAAGAGTCATGAGAAGTTATTAATTTAGGCTTGTGAGATAACAAGTTTAATTAACCCTCTCCTACTATTCTTGGTTTTTGTAAACCAAGGAAATAGATTGATTATCATTAAAAACAAACAGGAGGGGGCTGGGGACATAGCTCAGTGGTAGAGCACTTGCTTAACCTGCACTAGGCCCTGGTTCCATGATAGTGAGAGGGAAGAATGGGGCTTCTCTGTGTGTCTTGGCTGTCTTCTGATTTTTCTTGCTCAAATGTCTGTAGCTGTTGTGTCTGTCTGTCTCCCCAGTTAAATGTTTAAGTTGAATACCAAAGGAAGGATGTTTCAAATAAATCATGCTACAACTAGGCAGACAACTACCTTTAAACTCACCATTAGATTTTACCCTGAGGCAAATTCTTAGTCTAGCTCTTTGTAACCATCTTCCTGGTTCCATAAGCACACCAGAGGACAAAAAGGAGGGAATTCATGAGGCAGATGTCAAATGAAATGAGAAACTGTAACCCAAATAATTTAAAATTTACAATTGGCAAAAGTGCACTCTTCCTGATATTAAAGAATATTTAGACCAATTTGTCAAAAAAAACAAGGAATCACTGAATTTTATATGTGAAATAGCTCTTAAAGATTGCCTCCTCTTCCCTTTCCTTTCTCTCTCTCTTTCTGTAGCTTTGGAACTTGGAGTGAGAGGTGAAGTGATCTGAGGATCTTAGCTCCATGGGGGCTGAAATAGGAGCTCAGGGATCACTCATATTTTCACCATGCTTTGCTGTCCATTGTTTTTATATGTGTGATTTTATTTTATTTACTTTTTTTGGGTTTGTTTTTGGTACCAGGGGTTGAACTCAGAACCTCGCACTTGCCAGGCAGGCGCCCATAATGCTGAGCTAAATCCCTGGCCTATTTACTTATTTTTTGGTGCTGGGGGTCAAATCCAGGGCCTTGGGCATGCTGATAAATGCTTTTCTGTGTGCAATTTTAAACTCTTATCAGCAATAGCTGGTCTATTATGAGTTTGGGAGACATATGACCTAGAAATGATGACCTCTGAGCCCTTAGGAGAAAAGGTTAAAGAAATTAAGAAAATAAAGTTGTACTGATCTTACCATAGTATTTTTTGGGGGGCGGGTACTGGGGATCAAACTCGGGTCCTTGCACTTTCAAGGCAGGCAGTGGAAGCACTGAGCTAAATCTCCGGCCCCCCACCATAGTATTTTTTTTTTTTTGGTACTGGGGATTGAACTCAGATCCTTGTGCTTGTGAGGCAGGTGCTGGAACCACTGAGCTAAATCCCTGGCCCCCTAACCCACCATAGTATTCTTAATGCCAAAAGGAACTATTTTGTAGGGGCTTTCTCTTATCAAGAACAACTTCGATGACCAATGATTAACTATAAAGTCCAAACTTCCTAATCCTGCAACCACAGATTTTCCCTATCTCAGCTTTTGGCTTGATATATCCTAAATTAACCCCTATGCTCTGATCAGGTCACCATTCTTTAATTTTCATCTCTGATTTTTATCCATAGCATTTCTCTTTATTACAATGGTTTCAAGAATTTTCTGCCAGTGTGCAATTCTTTCCATACTCTGTTCTCATTTATCCCTAGACAATCCACCTTAGTGCTTTAGGCTCCAACCTTTCAGAACATGGATTCGATGTGTTCCGTAATAATACCTCACTTATTAGAGAACCAACTTGCTAAACAATTTCACTTATCCAAAACATAGATAAGAACAAAGAAATAAGCAAAACTCTCTCACTTCTAGAACTGAAAAAACAAATGTGAGCTTCAAGAAGCTTTACTCAGCAACTATTCATTAGGCAGTGTCTAGGACCCTTAAGACTTTGAAGGCAGGCCAAGAAAACACCCTATCTAATTTCTTTCAAAATTAAGAAGAAAAAAATTTTAGGTTGAAGAAAATCTTTTAATATAGTAATATATTCATCTTTATAGCAACAGTCAGAAAATATAATTTTACGTATTTTTTTCATGGATAAAGGGGCCCACAAAGCCATAATGTGGATCTGATCACAGGGAAGTATCTCTAGCTCTCACCAGTCTAACTTAATTGCTCTTGCCATATAAACATTTGTGATCTGATGGCTGTCCTTAGTTCACAGAGATGGAAGCAGCAAACTAGAAGGAATTGTCAGAGGCAGGCAGACCAGTGCAACTCACTTTTATTCTGAAAGTGACACTCACTCAAAAAACTATTAAAAAAAGAAAAAGGTACAAATTACTCAATAGATGGGATACACAAGGCCTTCCTAGTGACTAGCCCTTATACAATCCAACTGGCCTTTGCTGAGTGCTATTTACACTCACTATAAGAACCTGGAGTTCATAATAATGAACTTACTCACTAATGTTCATTAACAGTGTTTATTATACTTTGCTTCAGACATCAAACCAAAGTATAACAGGATTTGATTTTTTTGTTTGTCTGTTTTTTTATTTTTTGGTACTGGGGATTGAACTCGGGTCCTTGTGCTTGTGCAGCAGGCGGCGAAACCTCTGAGCTAAATCCCTGGCCCTGTTTGTCTGTTTTAAGACAGGGTCTTGCTATATAGTTCACACTGGTCTTGAACTCACTATGTAGCCCAGGCTGGGTTAGAACTCACAGCGATGCTCCTGCCTCAGCCTCTCCAGTGCTGAGACTACAGGTGTGCACCACCATGCCCGGCTCATATGAAGTCTAAGATAAATAATTGTATACAAAACATCTTTAAGCCCATATATATATATATCACTTTTTACGAAAAGAACTGAATTTGCTAATTGGGCATAGGGATACCCTTCACTGTCACTCTGTTGCTGCAGAGGTGGGGTTCCAGAGCATGAGATGATGGCTCTAATTACATTTTCCTTTTACTCAGCAATCAATATCAGGATCAAAAATTACTATTTGTGAAACACTGGTAGATAAAACGTGCCACAATTTCCTTTATACTCTACTGAAACTAACATGAAGCCAAACATGCATCCTGTTTTCACATCTTTCTTCTACACTGAACTGAGACATTATTAGTTTCTGCATGAATCAGAAAATAATCACAACAAACTCCTAGATGGAATTAGAAATCAGCCTTCTAGGTGAAGATAGCCACCTTACCTCTCTGTTGTACTCAAATCCTACTATCTTATCGAGCAAAAGTGGATCTCTTTATATCTTTTTCAGTGCTGGAGTTGTCAGACATCCCTGGGTACAAGTATGGTATGTTCCAATCATTGCATGAGGTATACTGATACTAAAAAATTATTTGATACTTTTCTGAAATTCAAATTTAAGTATCCTGTATTCACATCTAAGTCTGGGAACCCTACTTTGGCAAATTCAGGGTGGACTGCTTGGTGAACAAGATGTTAATCTCTGTTTGCCTCTTGACCTTGGCACACCTTACACACAAAATGCACCACTGAACAAGTGGTCCTGGATTGCTAGTCCTAGTACATTATCTTATTCATCCTTGTATTTCCATAGTGTGGAATAAATGTTAAATGTACACTCTAATAAAAGCAGATGTTCCTTAAAGTAATATTTCAAATTTGCAAATCAAAAGAAATATTTTGTATGGGAAAGAAACTTCCTATCTCCCCTTCTACAACTGTCACTATTTATCTTGGTTAACTTTAGTTGCATTGGCACCGGCATTCAACCATCATAAATCTAGACTGGAATCAGTACTGAGTTGAATCCGAGGTGGGTTTCCAAAGACAGCTGGGAGAGTCATGAGGAGGGAGTTTTATACATTTACTTCAGGGCCAAAGGGTGTCTTATAGACATTACATTTAGTTAGTTTTAAAAGAAAAAAAATAGACAAGCTTGATACAAATATAGACTCATTCAACTCTGGTGCTCAAACAGCAAATTAGTTGCAAAGCAATGGAATTAAAGAATTTTTGACCGTAATGGTGCTAAATTAAAAATGAAAATAAATGTATATATTGTTTTGGTTTTTCTGATTATCAAGATAATACATGCTTACTGTAGAAAATTTATAAAATAAAGAAAACAACAGGGCCAGGGATTTAGCTCAGTGGTTCCGGCACCTGCCTCGCAAGCGCAAGGTCCCGAGTTTGATCCCCGGTACCAAAAAAAAAAAAAAAAAGAAAACAACAAAGCAAAAAAAATCACCTATAATTACAGCAGTTATTCTTTTTTGTTTGTTTGTTTTTGGTACCAGGGATTGAACTTGGGACCTTGTGCTTGCGAGGCAGGTGGAGGCACCACTGAGCTAAATCTAAATCCCCAGCCCTACAGTAGTTATTCTTAAGATGGTGAAATATAATTCTATTTAGTTAATTAATTCACTTAATTATTTATTGTGATCCTGGGGAATGAATCCCGGGCTTTTGCACTAAGCTATATTCTCAGGTTATCCCTGTTTTTTATTTTGCCCAGGATGGTATTTTATCTTTTTTTTTTTTTTAATGTATGTATGTATGTATGTATTTATTTATTTATTTGTACCGGGGATCGAACTCTGGTCCTTGTGCTTGCGAGGCAGGTGGTGGAACCACTGAGCTAAATCCCTGGCCCCAGGGTGGTATTTTAAATTTCATTCTTTAAAGTATTTCTTCTTTGCTTGTGTCTTATAATTAACATCACCTTATAGAATAATGGATGCATGACAATTTTGAGGAAATAAACTCAATTTTTTTTTAACAGGAACATGTATTCAGAAAGTTTGGAAGCCAACTGACAGAAAAGGAATTATAATACACAATTTAGCCACATCTCTTCCAGTCTTTTTTCCTTTATAACTTTCCTTTTTTCCATACTATGACAGTACCTGGGAATTTAAGTGAAAGGTGATTAGATAGTCATGCAGACACTGAGAGAGCTTTCCATCTCACTGCTATTACTTAATATTGCTCCTTCTTTTCTCTCCCCATCATTACTGCTCTTATTCTGGAGACTGGCCCCCTTCTATGCCTTGCTCCAGGGTTGGCTAAGGCAGGGTCTGGAGGGATAAGGATGGCTGGCAGCTCCGGGCAAAGAAAGTGACTGTGCTTTTTCCTGCAATACTTCTAGGGCTGGCTTCTTCAGTAGCAACCACCTGAAGTCTTACCCCTTCTAATATGGGTTGGTTACTTTGTTGCTTTTATTTACTTTTTTGTTTGGGGAAAAAAGAGCTTTTTTTTCCTTTTAAATGATGAAGTAATAATTGAATTGTGCTTTGAAATGTACAAAGAACCACAATAAACATTTAATTCTCAAAACTAAAACAATTTGTAAGATTGTTTCCATTTTACAAATAAAAAAAGTGCAGACTCATAAGTTAAATAGCTGGATTCAAATTAATGTCTTCTGATTATAATTCCTGCTCTCTTGCATAGCCAATGGCAGTCTGTATGTGCAGTTAGGATCCACCATACTCAAAATAGCCACTAAATAAATATCTATATATCCAAAATAGGTTAAAAAAAAAAGAAAAAAAAAAAAAGAAAAGAAAACCAGAACCAAGTAGATGGCAGTCTGGAGTCTTCCTTGTGAGAAGCAGAAGCAAAAGCAGCTCCCTTTTCAATCCCCAGTGTAAGAAGAAAAGCTGTCAAGGTGATCTGGTTACACACCAAGTTGTGACTTAAAAAATAACAAGTTCTGGTTCCACCTACATTCCAGTAAATATTAAGAATATTAATGGACCACTCTAGTGGTCTTATAAGGTTTCCCTTTTGGCTCTTACGTAAATACTACATAGCATAAACTTCTAGGGAATCTCTAAAAGATTTATGTTCTTATTTCAGGCACAGAAAAGTAGGAAAGAAACTACATTCAATTGTACCCAAAGTCAGCAAAAATAACTGTGGCTACAAACTACAGGTGGCTGCAGAGAAAGAATGAAAGTAGGCCAGTTCCTAAAGGGTAAGGACAAGTGCAGCTAGGTAGTTTCATCAGGGACCTCACAATGGCCAGAGGCCCTGGCCCTCTTTCTACTTCTTACCTTCCTGAGCTCTGAAATTCCTGTTTCTACTTCATTCTTCCTTTTATAACAGAAATCTCCAATTTCCAAACCACAGTATTTGTTTTAGGACTTTGGAAACCTCTAAATCTCACTGAATGAGACAGGGCATCCCTGTTTCTTTGCTTAATATTTACTGCATATGAGGGAAGCAGTGCCTGGGCATTTCAAGTTGGAACTTGAAACTCACTTTCTACGGACGTTTGGTCTGTATAGTAGTTATATTCTTCTACTGTTCCCTCTTACTAGCTAAAAAGATCCTGTGGACTATTTAACAGCATCTCTTTTCTTCAATACCTTATATCTGTGTAGTCCATAAATTTACAAAGGCCTGCAATATGTATTTATCTTCACTGACCCCCAATGGTGTAGGTAAGACAAGAGGGATTATCTTTACTTCAGATACAAAAAAATAGACACAAAGAAATCAAGGGACTAGGTCAAGCAATAAAGGCTGAAGATATCTGACTAAGACTTAAACTCAGGTTTTCTGACTCCAAGTCCAATACAATGAGTGACGCTACAGAGATGGTACTCATAACTAGATTCATGGCACCAGGACTAGTAGGATACTATAACTAACACCTTTCTAAAGCTGATGTCCTATCACAGTGACTTATGTAGGGCAGTGGAGATAAAGACAACATTCTGGCTGTGAGAAAATACTTTATCTCAAGACTATGAACACTTCTCTGATGATTAAAATTTATATATTTTTGAGTTATCTGAAAATGATATATATTTTAAAATTCATTTTGATCTTCATTAGTGCCTATTATAGATGTGCTCCTCCAAAAACATACCAAACCTCTTTTTGAAATATCTGCTGGTTTTACTCAACAGATATTTGCAGCAGTATTTTATAAAGATTCATCAAATTTCTTTCCTTTTTATGTATTTGAAATCTATCCAGCTGGCCATCCATCCATCTATATATCCAATTTAGTGCTCACTTCAGCAGCATATAAACATATCCAATTTAGATAGAACTTTTCAAGAAAATCTACTGTACTAAGTAAAGTATACTTAAAGGAATTTTATAAAATACAGTGGCCATCTAACGTCACTGACTTAATAAATGGGAAAACGGGCCACTAAACTGTCAATCATCACACATTTAAAAAAAATAAAGTACAATACAGAGGTCACCACATCATTGATTACACTTAATGTGTCTGGCAAAATGACTAAGTTTCTTCTCTAAAGTGGTTATATGTCTTGTTGAGTCATATTATAATAATTAGCCAAAGTTAATTTTAAACAGACGGGAAGATACTCATGCTTAGGTCTGCACAATTTGGAGACTCTTCCACTATCTGCTTATTTCACTTAAACAACCCAAAACCTAAGGAACTGCCTAATATTACCAAGACTTTCCAATAACTTATCTGAAGTACGACTGGACTAAGATATTGCATAAGGATTATGCAAAAAGCAGTCTTGTCCACCGACTGGTGATGTTAAAACAAAAGCCATAGATAAACAGATGCCTGCCTGACCACTCATCCTAAGTATTCTATAGATTCTTACTGGCTCACATGCTATGACATTCTTGCTCTAAACTCTATTTCTTTCTTACTAGGTAACATTCCTAGGCACCAGAGTACTGAGGAAGTTCCTTTTTTCAAGTTTTATAATTTAGTTAAAAGTCTAATTACTATTTGATCTGTACTTCAGTAAGACTACTGTGAATTTGAAATAATATTCTTCTTTTGTAAAAGTTTATAATTTCCAGAGAGGTGTTTACAAATTCCAAAAGTTTACAATTTCCACATTGGTGTAATACAAATGAGTTTCATGTGGACTAATATATCAAGTCCTGTCAGTTGAAGGGAAGGCAAAAGGTAACTGGGGTTCCAAGTGTATCATTAGAAGTTATCATGTTCTATGCCATGATAGCTTGCAAAGGCCTGAAAAAGGGTTGGTTCTCCATGAATCTCCATGTTATTCTGTTACATTCAGATAAGGACTTTCAATTTGATTTCTAGCAATGTCAAGTGTACCCAGAATTAAACAGGTTAATGAGCTTAAGCTACTCTCAAGAGTTGTTGAGGAAACTTGGAAGTCATATCTTTTTACAGCCCAAGGAGCTCCTTTTCAGGCACTTTGTTTTGTGCCCCCCCCTCCCCCAAAGAAGAATGTGGCATGAGAGACCTACGTGGAAAATGATACAAGCATTGGTGTGAGGGGCTGGAAGAGGGTTCACCTGACCTTCCCACTTAATTGCTGCTTCTTCCTTGATATTAAGACCAAGGCTTCCATCCTCCTGGTCTGGAAAAGCACATCCCCTCAACTTCCATAAATCTGCAAATCCTGAAAAGAGCCCCACTGCCATCAAGTAAAAGAGACGGTTTTAGGAATCTCACTGGAAGGAGGGGTGTCTTCAAGCCTCTCACTGCTAAGCTGGACATTTCCTAACACTGGACAAATTGTAAGTCCAGCTCAGGGAGGGTGAACTGCAGTGGTCTTTTACCCTCCAAGCCAATTGTTAGCTTTTCACAGGAATCAGCAGGGAAGCACATGTGAAACCTCTGTGTGCCGGTGAGTGCCCCCATGCCTTGTGTGACTCTGCATGTAGATGAAGCAGGCTGGGAGCTTTCTGAGCTGCTGCTGCTGAGTTCTCAGAGAAGCCCTTTTCTCCAGCTTGGCTCCCTGCTGGGACAGCCCTTTTCAATTTTTCTATCCCCCCTCGATCTCTTCTCCTACAGAACACAGGGAAACTTGATTGAAATAAAGACCTAGGGAACATGTTTTATTTTCTCCTGTTCAATCCATTTTAGAAAAGCTTTTAATTGGTTTTAAAAAGATGCTAAACAAAATGTGATGATGTTTTTCAGTCTTCATGAACTACAGATACTACTTTTTATACTTTCAAAGGGCTAATAAATCAATCATGAAATTAACTCTTCAGCTAAATTTAAAGCAAATCCATTGAATACCAGCTTCATTAAAAATCTATGGATTTACTTAGAAAAATTTAAAATTCAAAGAAAATTATCCCAGTAACTGAAATCTGACTTCAGTTCTACACTGAAAATTCAAGAGGAAGGCAATCACAAAGGGAAAAAAGGAGGGCTTGTGAACCAATTTTAATAAGCCAATTTAGAGGGGATGGGGGAGGGGTGAAAGTGGAAAAGAGAATATCTTGATACATAACAACATAGTGCCCCTGGAGGGATTCTTTTATTTGAACATGTGCACACATGCACACACACTTTTTCTGTGTGGACGCTGTAATCACAACAAATGCAACATTAAGTATTCTGTGACTGATATGATTGCTGCACTGTATTCAGTTCTTAAGAAAAATGTACACAGTTTTTGTTATTTTGCAGTGATAAATGACAGTTTTCTAGCACTCTATGTACCTTACATCATTCAGATACATATACTTTTTTGTTTTTGTTTTTTGTACCGGGGATCGAACTCAAGACCTTGTGCTTGCCAGGCAGGCACAGTGCCACTGAACTAAATTCCCAGCTGGATACATATACTTTTTTTTTTGGTACCGGGGATCGAACTCAGGTCCTTGAGCTTGCAAGGTAGGCAGTGGAACCACTGAGCTAAATTCCCAGCCCAGGATACATATACTTTTAATATTTAATTGAAAACATCTGAAAACCGATATGATAATGATTTGGTGAAGTGAACGCTTTCACTTTAGAATGACAAGCATTTTTGGCATTGGATAAGCCTGAAAAATTCTCCCTTATTTTCTTGAGACAATATAAACTAATTTTAAAAAGGAAGGTGATATAGATAAGGCACATTTTTATTTTGTTAAATGTATGCCAACTAGAATTGTGCATATTAATTTCCCCCACCACTGAGTCACTTATATAGCAGATCGTCTAGCAGATCAGGTCAGGGTCATGAAATTCTGATTAATGACAGAGAATACCTGCCATTTCCAATCACTAAGGCAACCAGCTATCTTATTTCTTACATATTTTCATACCCTTACTCTTCAGTCCTTATAGAAATTTTCACATCCCCTTCTGGCTGTTGTTTCTAAGATTTCTCCCAAGTTGAGCTCATGTACCTTGGGATGCTCACCTCTTAAGTCTAACCCTCCATATAATTCTCCTTCCATTATTTAAGTAGCTTATGAAACCATATTCTTTAAAAAAGTGACCATTTTATTGAGCTATAATTCACATATCACACAGTTCAACCATTTAAAGTATAAAATCCAATGGTTTTTTTGGGGGGGGGTGTACCAGGGCGTCAAACTCAGGACCTTGTGCTTGTGAGGCAGGTGCAGTGTTACTGAGCTAAATCCCTGGTCCTAATGATTTTTAATCTATTCACAATATGTGCAATCATCATCATAATCAATTTGGAATATTTTAAACACTCCAAAAAGAAATCTATTAGCAATCACCACCTAGTCTCCCCATCCACCCCTCCCAGATCCAGGCAGTCATTAATCTATTTTCTGCCTCTATAGGTTTGCCAATTCTGGACATTTCATAAAATAGAATCATTCATTCAGTATATGGTCTTTTTTTTTTTTTGGTATGGGGATTGAGCTCAGGATCTTGCGTTTGTGAGGCAGGCGACAGTATATGGTCTTTTCTGATTGGCTTCTTTCACTTAGCATGTTTCAAGGTTCATATTGTACATGTATCAGCTCTGCATTTTTATACTGCTGAATAATATTCTACTGTATGAATATGCTAGATTTTATTTTATTTGATGAATATTTATTTTATTTCCATTTTTGGTTATCACAAAGAATACTGCTACAAACATTCATCTACAAGATTTTGAGTACACATATACTTTCATTTATTTTGGGTGTATAAGTAGGAGTGGAATTGATAGGCCATGTGGTAACTTGATGTTTAACCATTTCAGGAACTGCTAGATTATTTTCCAAAGGCTGCACAATTTTTTTTTTTTGCCTGCACAATTTTGACATTCTCATCTGCAGTGAATAAGTTCCAATTTCTTCATCTCCTCACCAAGACTTGTTATTACATGACTTTTGGATTATAGTCATCCTAGTGGGTATGAAGTAGTATCTCACTTTATTGGTTTCTATTTTCATTTCCCTAATGATGTTGACTGTCTTTTCACACTTGTTGGCCATTTGATCTGTACTTATTTTTGAATGTTTTCCATCTTACTAATTCACATCCTGTCTGAATATAAATTCTAGCAATACAAAAACACTTAAGCTCACTAAAATAAGACACTTACATATTTAATGTTACATATATATTTTTGAATAACTATTCATGAAAATATATGTATAAGCCTCTATGCCAAATGCCATGTGATTTAAAAAGTATCTTATTGTTTTTTTCCTCAAGAGCCTTATAATTCAGGATTTTTACAAAATAAAAAGTTGTTAAGTTTTTAGTCAAATGTTATAGTCAAATGTTTAGTCAAATGTCATTTATTACTATTTTCTGTTTACTTCTATTGGTATGTATTTTGGATTACAAGTAACTCTCAGCCGGGGAATGTAAATCTATTTAAATCAATGTGTATAGTATTAAACTATGTAAAGGACAAGAAGTTTAAAATAGCACTGAAAGGTTATTTTTCCTCTTTGCAAGTGACTTTTAGCATAAATTCTTTTTAACTAAAAAACTGAATATTACACAAATAAATCTAAATGCCTAAAAAGCATTTCCTAGTGTAACAAATTTAAAATTTAAATGTACTAACATAAAAAAAAGATTTTTTTTTTTTTTGTGGTATATAGATAGATATTGAGGAGAAGTTATTTTTGTTTCAGAGATATATCTATTTACATATTTATAAAACTACTGAAGGAATCAGAAAATGTAATCACCTAACTTCAGCCTTAGTATAAGCTAAAACTCCAGTTACTGGGAATGATGGTTTATGGAAAGATGCTTTAAAAATCCTTGCATAGTGCATATACACAGTAGTAAATTTTCAAGGGTGTTGTAGATTGTTTTTTTCACTACTTTAGAAATTTAAAAAAGCCAAAAGACCTAGAAAATCAAGTCCTTTACCTTTAAGAGTAAAATATGCACAGATAATTTTAACTATTAAATTAAAACTTAGTCTCACCAACCTAACATTAAGTATTTTCCATACATATTAGTTTATATCTCTATTTTCATGTATTAAATTCCCATATAGACACTAAGATGTTTTTCATATTAATGGTTAACCAATTTGTGTGTGCCACTGATTGGCATTTCTTCAACATTACAGCACACCAAATCAAGACAATTCATCTTGTGACACAAAACATGCTCTGGCAGCCTCTATATAATTAACATATTTAACCAACCTTCATATGTTGATTTTAAATTTGTTAAGCCATCAAAATCATATCTCTAAAAATATAACCACATGAACCAAGATCCTAACCATAACTTCATTCCTTAAAAGTATCACATGACATAAGAGAAGAAACCCAAGGTCATCTGTAAAAATCGGCATTTTGGGGGGCCGGGGATTTAGCTCAGTGGTTCCGCCACCTGCCTCGCAAGCGCAAGGTCCCGAGTTCAATCCCCAGTACCAAAAAACCCCACAAAAAAGCCAATAGAAAATAGCGAACATATCCATCCTGCCTGCGAGCATAAGGTCCTGGGTTTTTTTTTTCCAGCACTGCCAAAACCAAACACAAAAATAACAACAACAATAAAAATATAAACTAAAAAACTTTGGCTATAATAAATAAAACTTAAATTTCTTCAAATACAAATCCTCAGGAAAATCTACGAAATGACAAATGAATGAAAACATGTACTTAAACTCTTCTACATTAATATCATCTCTTTTGGTGAAGGAGAGTGAGGCTGTAGAGTATGTTGGAGAAATTATATAATTTACCTTAAAACTAAGGCCAGACTGGGCACCTGCAAGCGCAAGTCCCTGAGTTCAATTCCCAGTACCAAAAACAAAAACAACTAAGGCCAGACCAGATTCAGCCTTTTCTTTTCTTTTTTTTTTTTTTTTTGGTACTGGGGATGGAACTCGGGACCTTGTGTTTGCAAGGCAGGCGCCGGAACCACTGAGCTAAATCCCCAGTCGTTAAATGTATTTTTTTTTTTGGTACCGGGGATCGAACTCGGGTCCTTGTGCTTGCGCAGCAGGCAGCGAAACCACTGAGCTAAATCCCCGGCCCCCTTTTTTTTTCTTTTTTGGTACCGCAGATCGAACTTGGGACCTTGCGCTTGCAGGACAGGCGGTGGAACCACTGAGCTAAATTCCCGGCACCCAGATGCCTTTTCAACATCCTTTCAACAACACAATTTTACATTTATGATGATCTGCTTATTCAGATACCATGCATCATTACATGCAATTTACTGAAAAATTGTGAAAATATTCCTTAGTTTATTTGTTTTACCTGAGGTGGTGCTTTTTTCAGTAACACAAGAAGAGCCTGTAATACCAGATTAGAAAATCGGGGGCCAATGGGGACATAATCTGGAAGAGAAACATTGTGATTAGGGATTCGATACACATATGCACATATCCAAACATTCAAACATTCAGATTTTTCTATATTAAGAGTAAATAACAGTCATCCTAAATAAGAGTCAGTCAATTATCTGTAGTAAAAAATATATCCAATTACCTAAATGCTTAAAACACATAAGAATACTTACCTGAAAAAAAGAATACTTATCAATAAATATTTTGAAAAAGCTAAATAATCATTTTGAGTTCATCCAGACATCTTCGTTTTCAGACATAACTTTTTAAAAAGTGGAAAATACCCAGGTGTACTTACCAAGCATTTCTAAGAAATTATGGCAAACCATAGCAGTATAGTATATTGATAAGAAAATTTAATGATAGAAAATGGGTGGAAAGGAGGTGGACATGGTGGTGCACAAGTAATCCCAGTACTGAGGCTGAGGCAAGGAAGCTCAAAAGTTTGAGCTTAGCCAGGACAACTTAGTGACTTAGTAAGATGCTGTCTCAAAATAAATTTAAAAAGGGCTAGGGAGGTAGCTCAGTGAGAAGTCCTTGAGTCCAATTCCCAGTACTGGGTGGGACAGGGGGGATGATAAGAAATTTTAATATAACTAAAATAATGGTAGAACCACTAAGATTGGCCCTCACATGGTGAAGGGAGCTTTCTTCCTATTAAGCTTCTACTAATATTTCAAGATTCAGCATAAATGCCACTCCTTAGCTTTCTCTGTAAATTGCATAAGAACCCAGCTTTGTGCTTAGAGCTACTTGCAGGAATGAGATCCTAAAGTCAAAAGTTATTGCTGTTTTCTGAATATCCAGAACACATACACATTCTGTTTGCATTAGTTTTTGCCATTACTGTATATTACAACAGACAGGCAGTATCTTATTTATTTTTCTGTGCTAATAATTCTAGCACAGTAGTAAGGACTCAGCAAATGCTTACTGAATAAATGAACAAACAAGTACAGAAAATAACTATTCATACAAGTGAAAATATACTCAGAGGGCACACATTCCTGACACAGTAGTGTTGCTATGACCACACATCTCAATTGTGTTTAGATAAAGGAATTTACACAGAGCTATAAGTATGTGTCTAAAAGCTTTTAAAGAAATAATCCTATAAACTGGGCTGAGAATGAATCAAACATAGCATACCAGAAACCTAGGTCATTAGATAAAACCATCAATTTAAGGAGACCTCACAGATATACCTCCTTTGCTTTATAACAAACATTGCCAAACTTCAAGAAAACAATAATAGGGGACCTAATGATGTCCAAAAATCATGGAGAAAATATGATAAGAATAGTTAACTTGAAATCATTACTACATTACTATAAGCAACCTAACAAAGGTTAATCAGGTGTTGGATAGTATTCTCAGATATTTATTAAGTCACCAGGTGGGTTTCTATTTCAATGGAGTTTATTATCCCATCATGATTCATTATTATAATGATTTATTACAGACTGATTTAATTTTACAGTGAATAAAATGTAAAAGTAATAAGAATGATCTGGTATTTACTTCTAGTTTACTCCTGAACTGAGTACAGGGATCAAGTCTTACTCATCTTTATATCCTGCTGGACTGTACTTCAACATAGAAAATGTTAAACAAATATTTTTAAAAATTACTATAAAGTACTTTTAACTTTCACAATGTTTTCAACATTTACTATCTCATTTCTGTCTTCAAAATTACTTTGTGGATAAGCAAAAAAGGGATTATAATCTTTGATAAAAGAGCAGAAACTGAGGTACAGATAGCTTACAACTTCTGTCCTAAAAGCCTTAGTGAATCTATGGGTTTCATGCCAATCCTAAACTCTCATTCTGTCAAAGTTCACAAGTGGACCTCTAAGTTACAGGCAACTCAGAAGTACTGAAAAGCAAATATATCTATGAACAACAATTATTAATCATTTATTAGTAATGTAGAAGATAGAAAACTGTAGAAGACAGAAAATCATATGAGACATGGGTCCTTATAAGAAGTCAGTTTAGACATTTGTTTCTTCACTACTGTTAAGGAGGCTGAGATTTGATTAAAGTATCCACAATTATAATGATACTGACTCCAAGGTTTATGTGATTATAAGTCCACACTGAATCATGTTTCCTATCATTTCTGCTAGAATTATACTAAAATGTTTTTCCAAAATGAAAATGTCTGCAAGGCCGGGGGGGATTTACCTCAGTGGTGCCGCTGCCTGCCCCACAAGCGCAAGGACCCAAGTTCGATCCCCAGTACCAAAAAACATCTGGAGAGGGCTGGAGATTTAGCTCAGTGGTTTCACCACCTGCTGCACAAGCACAAGGACCCGAATTCGATCCCCGGTATAAAAAAAAAAAAAAAATCTGGAGGGGCCTACATAGATCCTATTGGACATTTCTGTTATCTCACTTTGCTTGAAAAATGTAACAGTAATTGACATAAACATTTACATTCACAGGCTGTCTTTTAGTGAGCGTATTCACAGATCAACAAAGGATTGTGAATATTTGAAAAGTAGGTTTATGGCCCTATTGCCTATTTCCTATATAGAGACTTGTATAATTTTGTCACTGGATTCAAAACACTGGCCAAGGTTGGCAGACAAATTCAGAGAGCCAGTTTTCGTGGCAAAATTTGTTAGCAATGTACAAGCTGCTCTTAAGAGGATATTGTGATGATATATCGTGTCAATATTTGGCTGAGTAACACTTGAATTTAACAAATTCTTAAATTCACAATTTACAACTAATGTGCTATTTCAGAAGTAACTTTTTTTTTTTGGTCAGGGCCACAAACATTTTGACAAGTCCTAAATGGAGAGATTAGGACTTTCCATATATTCGTAATTGTTCACATCTAAGCACTGAAATATAAGAGACAATGAATAAATGAGACATGGGGTTAAATGATCAGGATTGAAAAGAGAGTCACATTGTGTGTTGGGAACTACATCCTTGAGCATAAAATGACTTACTCAAAGCAAATGGAAATGAAGGTTTTGGAGGGCAAAGAACACTGACAGATCTGGTGAATTGTAGTCAACTTTACAGTTTTACAATTTTAAGTTATTCAACCTAATCTTGCAATTGCATAATCTTGCTATTTGATTTGTGGTTGGGATCAAAAGAGGGAGACCCCTCATCAGAGACTGTTGAGGGCTTCATTGTGACATGCAAATAATCATGTTCCAGAGATCATAATTTATTTTTTAAATTAAGCTAACAACTACCTGTGCTAAGATAATGTCTTTATATCATAGAACTTTACATTTGAGGAAAGAGTCTCTAAAATGTAATCTATCTACTTATATTTCCTGGTGAGTCTGTATTTTTAAATATTTGTTTTTTAAAATATTTCATAGGAATTTTAATAAAAATAAATCTGTCTCAAGGATGCCATCCTTCTCCTCTAAAGAAATAAATGTAATTGGCTCAGTGGTTCTGCCACCCGCCTTGCAAGCGTAAGGTCCCGAGTTCGATCCCCGGTGCCAAGAAAAAAAAAAAAAGAAGTCAGTTTATAATGTAATTAAGGTCATAAAGCATCTTACCATGAATACTACTGTTGATATCAGATATAATTTATATTTCTTTGTAAGATAAAGAACAGGGTTTCTACTGCTCTACAGTTTATAAATATCATTATTTGTCTCTTGTAATATTTGAGACCTCAGTGGTAAAGTGGCAGGGAGTACAATGGCCAAAGTTATGACTCACCAAGTAATCTCTCAATGTCATCCACAACCACACAACTGAGTTGAGATTTGTATGCATCATCAAAGATCTGAAAGAAAGCAAAATCATTTATTATCTCACTACCTTCCATAATTATGAAAATTTCCAAAAACATTAAAATTACTTAATTCTTGGGAAAAACCTAAACAAAGCTAGGTAAAACTTCAGAGTACAATAAATTAAATTTAATACATTATAGGGTTTTAGACCTGAAAAAGTGCTTATAAGGAAATTGAGGCCCCAAGCAGTCAAATGACTTGTCCAAGATAACATAAATGGATTATAACTCAGTAGAGAGCAGGTTAAGGTTATTTTCAGCAGTAAGAGCTACAGGTATGATAACTGGGCATCTTGAGAAACAGCTGATCATTAATCAACTAGAAATCTCATCATGTTTATCAAACTGGTCTCTCATATTTTTGTTAGGAGGTTGACTTCAGAATTATCACTCTCAAGTTCTAGATTGAGACAGAAGAAATATGTAGAGTAAATTGGATGTACCTGCAAGAATTGTGGTCCTCTTAGGCAGGAATAACAATGAAAGACCAGAATCCTATCATCTCAGATAAGACAATAATAGTAAAGAGTTCAAGAAAGAATTAAAACTGGGAATGAGCCAGGCATGTAGCTACTCAGGAGGTCGAGATAGGAGGATCACTTGAACACAGGAGTTCAACACCAGCCTGAACAACTTAATGAGATCATACATAAGTTAGGAATGAAGCAGGAAGATGCATGTGTAAAATCAGACCCAAAGATAAAACCCAAAGATAAGCCTGACAAAGAAATGCAAATTAAAACAAGCAGTGAAGGAAGCTGTTGTATCTTGGCACAGATGCCAATTTGAAACTAGACAGAATTAGTTTACGTATAAGTTAAATATAAGTGTCGATGGCCTTGAGACCAGCCCTTCTGTAAATGATGGGGGTTTCTATTCCAGAAACTATAAGCTATGAGTGAAGTTCAGTGCATTCCATTGGTGTCATGAGTACAAATTAATTTCTGCATCCAGCCAAATCTTTCTGGTTGATAAGTAACTGCAGAGCACCAAGACAGCAACTCCTGCTCTGGTTCCCACCCACATGTTGCTTGGGGTGGCATAATATTCTTTAGTGAATATATTTTAACCATAGAAACTTTAGAATTAGGTACATAAATAAAGTAAAACAAACCAATAATATTAAAAAAATCCATGTATACTTAGTCTCTAAACTATTTGTAACAATTAAGAAAAGTTACCATAATAGATCCTCATTGTCACCATCCTCATTCAGTTCCTCAGATGTAAATCTTTCCTGGCATAACAACAATTATTTCTGCCTCCAGATATTTAATCAGATCAAACCCTTCTAGTGGAAATATTTTTCTTTGTTCCATTTCCTTTATCCCTCAATCACTGTACCACACTTCATCAAAATTTCATCTAACCTTTTCTCCTTAGCTACCTATATCCACACTGGCTGGTGGATTGGATTAAAACTTCACTGTTCATTTTATCTTTAGTGCCCTGCACAGAACAGTATTCAGTAATGATGTTTGCTCAACAGATTCAACAGTTGAAACAAATTCTAATTCCATCTGGCCCTAAGTCACTTGTCCCTCTTCTTCCTTGTATATTTTGCATATATTGTGGATTCATAGTATTTTTCCCTGTATTACCCTGGACTGTAAGCACTCAGAAGAAAGTACTGTTTTAACCTTATCTGTATCCTTATGTCACTTAATATAATGACTTACCAGAAAATAACAACTATTTACTAAAAAAAATAAATTTATGCATTTTAAATTCAAATAGAAGCATCAAGTAGTAGCTGGAGATGTCTGATTGAATCTAGGGAATGCAAATCATTCACAGGACAGTGCTGAAATCATGACAGGGGATGGAGATATTCAAGGACAAATGGTAAAAGAGAAGAATATAGGACTAAGGACTCACACAATAAGGAGCATTATATTCATTCAAATATATTTGAATTACTATTATGTGTCAAACATTAAGGAAGGCAATGGACCGAATAATAAATACCTTTATAAAAGTTAATAGTGTGAGTAGAAATATATCATTTTCTGAGAGAAGATTTAAAGAGTCACAGCATGATTTGCCACATTCCTTTTACTGTCTTGTCTCTCATGGAATCACATATGAGATGGAGCCTCTATTATCTTGAATCTCTGAGAAACTGCAATGACTAGCGATCACCTTCTGAGCCATGATGGACATATAGAGTGAGCAAGAAATGCACTTAATTGTGTTAAACCATTGAGATTTTAGGGTTGTTCATTACTGCAGTGTAATTCATCCTATCCCAGACTCATAAAGGAACTTAGGGAGTTGAGGAAGGTCTCTTAAACTTAGGAAGTAACATCTAAATTGAGATCTGCAGAATGAATAGGAGCTGACTAGTGGAAAGTGGGGGAAGAAAGTATTCTAGTAGAGTGTACTTAACATTATGAGGCACAGAGACGAGAAAATTCAGGAATGCTGCAGGAATGAATATACAGCCAATAAGAATTAAAATGAAGAGGCGATGGTGTTGATGCAGAGTACAGGGCAATGGTGGGTGAAAGATGAAACAGTAAAGGTGATAAATGAGTCTGGACACCGAGGGGCTTACAAATTTCCTATGAGTTATAATTTTATTGTTAAGGCAATAAACAGCTACTACAGTGTTTTAAGCATGGAATGAAATGTAAGGTTTATGATTATGTTTTAGAACATTTTTTCTGGCTAATGTACAGAAAAGCATTAGAAGGGAGTAATAGTTTGAGAATGGAATTCTAGGTGAGAAATGATGGTGGCCTAGAAGTGGGTATGCTGAGAAGTGGACAGGTTCTAAAAATATTTTAGGAGGTAGAACTGAAAGGATTTGGTGAATGAATGAGTACAGTGATGAGAAAGAAATAGATGTCAAAGATACTTATTTGGCAAGTGAAATGAAAACAAAGAACAGTGTAAAAGCTGAATGGAGAATAAATCAGGAGTACGCCTGAAGAAAAGGAAAAGAAGAGCCCTTTAGCTATTTCCCCCTGTGCTCAACCCCAAGGAAGAGAAGATGAGAATAGAATGTTTCCATCTCTTCATACATAATGCTGGCTCCTTTTGGCTTTGAGTTGGTATATCCAAGACACTGGAATAATCTAGAAGCAGTTCTGCACAGGTTCTTTGCTATTTTTGAAGACTAGATCAATACAGCAGCCAATGTGATTTTTTATAAACTCAGATGATTTCATGGAATCATTAAAAATAATGCTTTGCTTTTCAAAACATTTTTCAGAATTCTACTAAAATCTCTGAGGCAAAAATATACTTGTGTTTGTTAGGCTGTGAGATCATGGATAAGAGCTACAGAGGCCTGAGATACCAGGGCCTGGCTGGCTGCAAGACAGTAGTTCTGTATTTTCCCTGAATCAGCCCTTCTCCTTTCTCAAAACAATGTATAATTTACATAGCTAGTCTGAGACCCACAGAGAAAAAACTCAGAAGAGACCTACTCAGGACATTCCTGGGGTCTAAGATGATGATAAATAGCTACTGGTAAGTAATCTCACTAACTTCTCAGATATTGTAACCCACAAAACATTATAAATCACTTCCCAGTTAACTGCATAGCAACTTACAAGATTTTAGAAGAAAAATACAGTCATTTAATGTAGTGGGGTTTTGTTGTTGCTTTTTTGTTGTTGGTTTTTACAGACAGCTCTCGGTGTACTAATTACTACCACAGAGAGACAAACTTGCAGCCAACTCTCTTAACAATGTACTAACCATGACAAAGCCTGTGCAATGCCAGTTGTAACCTGACTAGTTTCAATTGACTAGTCAACTGAAACTCCTCTGGGTAGCTACTCTGCTCTAATTTAAATATATACATATATATCTTTCACTTCTTACAGTCTCTTCCTTATCTGATCACTAGTGTAATATGATGAGGTCATCCTTCTTCCCCTGGGTCCATGATTTCTGTTTAGTCTCCTCAAAAACTCTTAGCTTCCTGGCTGCAGTCTCTAGCAGAATGTTCACCAAGAAGCGACTCAGATTTGACTGGCAAGTACATAAGACAAGCTGCTAAAGTCTAGTGAGATATTCACATACAGAGCTGGGAAGTTCTGACACAATGTTAGGTAGATAAACCCAAAAAAGCAGAAGGTACTGGAAGAAAAGATGCAGGAAAAGTAAAATCATACAAACTGTCCTAATCAGAATATCATAGCTTGCCATCACTAATAGCACAGAACAGACACACAGTGCCTGCTCCAGAAAAATGATGCCATAACACAGAGGCAGCTAGCTGGGCTGAAGCTGGAGATAGGTACTCTATCTTACTGAGTCTTTAGAAAAATCAATCTAAAGAATATATGGTCATCTTAGTTTTGTTTAGGAATTTCCTGAAGAGCAGGTGAAGTTATTGGCATACATGGAAGGTCTTGGAGTCAGTGAAAAGTCAGAAAAAAAAAAAGAAGCAAAGTAATAAAGAAGAAACAGTGGCATAGAGGTCAGCATAGAAATGCTGAGGTCTGCTGTAAAAAACGAAAACCACCTCTAAAAAACACAGAATCCTACAATTTAGCTGTGCACATAGTAAGACTGCCAGCATTAAATTCTAGGGTACTTTCTCTTTTGCTTGCAAAGACAGACCGTTTAACATAGATTTAAGTGTCATAAAAGACAATCCAGAACTCAAGGCAAGAGTACACTGAACACATTCTAAGCACCGAGGAATGGGAGAGATGGGATCTTCCCATGTAGGAGTTGGAAGCAGGTCTGCATATTGTGCAGGACACTGCAAGTTCTTCAAACACACAGCTTACTCCTGGAATCTTAGAGAAGCTAGATCCACCTGTGAATAGGGGTGGGATGACAGCTGCCGGCTCTGGAGTCATATGAATGCAAATGCAAGCACTCCAGCCTTAACTTCATGTTAATCCTTGTCTTTCAGAATCACAAACCAAGCAAAGTGTGTTCTAAGCAGACTGTCCTCCATTTTCTATAACCTCTTTAGTACTCTTAGGTAAGGGATGCCAAATTCTCTGGTTCTTTTAGGAGATGAAAGAATTCACCTCAATTTTGAAGTAGTTGGCATGAAATACCTAAACCCAGTTAGTAGAAATTTGATGACAGTAGGAATCTAATGGCTTAGAAAATCCCTAATGTAGTAAATCTGTCAGCAATTAGTTGAAAGCACACTCAAATCATATTTGGTAGCATATAAAAACGTAAATGAGCAATTTTAAATTGGTGTTATCAGTAATAATCTCTAGTTTCTAAAAATAATTTGGAAGTAGACCAAGCAAACATTAGCTGTCTACTAATGAAACTGCCTCAGGAAGTGGACCTAAAGTTTTGGCAAAGCACTTAAACTTTCCTAGATTGACCTTAAAATCTCTTATTTGTTCTCCCTGCTTTTCAGGAAAAAATTACATTTTCATATAACATGCACCACTGAATGAATATGGTTAATAATATAAAAAGTTGGGCCGGGGATTTAGCTCAGTGGTTTTGTTGCCTGCTGCGCAAGTGCAAGGACCCGAGTTCGAGGCCCGGTACCAAAAAAAAAATAAAAAGTTGCAAAGTCTGAAAGTTCTGTACCATGTTCCTTTATGTGTCAAACTGATAAAAATGTAAAAAGACACAGTGTATTAAACAAAATGACAACAAACACCCACCTCCCAGCCATAGAGGGACCTCTAGTCACTTCTGGAGTATCCATTTTTCTTAGCTAATATGTGCACAAACTAGAAAACAAATCAGCTACATGACATATTAGGATGTTAACCAAAAGCATCCAAATTCTGTTGCTTAGTAACTGCTGTCAAAAGATCCAATTTCCAGCTCTCCTCTTTGTATAGACTAAACCATGAAAAGAGGAGGATTAGGCACCCTGATTCTGTTCTGTGCAGACTACAATTTGCAGTGGGATTTACAGGAGGATATTCAAAGAAGATTATTTCCTTCTTGCAAAGCTAGTGGAAAGGAAAATTTCTTCCATTAATTTTCAATCCTTTGAAAATACAGCTATATCGTGTTATTACTAATATATTTTTGTAAATCATTGATAATTTTACTTAATTTTGTTTAAACAATTTACTTGTATCCAATTTTTCTATTTCATCGCTATACTGATTATGTAGTTGGAAAGCATAAAGATTAGGTAATTAGCTAAAATTAAACTCTATTGCTTTGTTCTTTTGTTCATTTAATGTCATTATGAACTATTAAAACAGATTTTAAAAGCATAGATGCAAAAAATGGATAAAGGAATTAAAATTTAAACAGATCCAGTTTGAGAAGCAAACAGAAAATGGAAGAGGAATATTTGAATACCTCAAATCTCTTAATGGAACATATGGCATACTCCCCCCACACCGTGCCCCATGTGAGGCTAAAACTTCATACATACTATAGCACTATTGAGGAGTTTATACATAGAGAAAGGATATACCTACCAAATTAAAAGTAGTATGAGGTAAATTTTAAATTAATTGAGAAAAAACAACTTTCATGTATTTCAGCACCATCCTTTTGTGAAAAAGAAGCAACGGTGTAATTATAATGAAATCTCATATACTCCTTAAAGTAACCCTAACAACCCTCTCTACTGATAAAAATTCTCATCTCTTGGTTTAAGTAATGAAACTGTACTGTATATAAAGATTTTTTGTGAATTAACTAATTCAGACTACCCCTCTTTAATAAAAATAGATGGATTACATTATTTCTGAGCTTCACAAACTACTGTCATTGTAAAGTATTTTGAAAGGTCTTTTAACATTTAGACATTAAGACGTAGCTAAGTAAACACCAACCATTTTTGCCTAACAAAATGGCAAAAAATACTTTAATAACCTCAAGTGAGAATGAGAACTCTAAGAAATTCATACTCTCAAATGATGGAGTTGCAAGTGTAAATTAATACAACTTTCTAAAGGAGTGGGCTTTGTAAATCATTAGTATCTTTTTTTTTTTAAGATAAGGTCTTGGTATATAATCCAGGCTGGCCTGCAATTGACTATGTAGCCCAAGCTGGTCATGAACTTGCTATCCTTCTTCCTCAGCCTCCAGTGCTCAGACTACCAGTGTGTACCACCACGCCTAGTTCAATCATTAATATCTTTATGTAACACTTTTGATGGCAATATGTGCCAAAATCTTTCAAATATTATTTTTACCTTAGCAATCCTGATTCTGAGAATCTATCCTAAGGAAGTAACCAGAAATGTACATGCAAAAATAATAAGTAAAAACAACTGCTATACTTTACTGAGTACATACTATGTCCCAGGTATACTTTATGTCCCAGGTAGTATACTTTACATAAACTACCATTTCATTTAATTTCCATAATAACCTTATGAGGCAGCTATAGATATTATCTTCATTTTACAGATGAAAGAAATAGAGGGTTATCAGGCAAGTGACTTATTCAAGGTCATAAAGCCAGCAAGTATGGTAGAACCAGGACTAAAATTCAGATCTATTTGAATCCTAAACCCAAATGCTCAGCCATGTGATGCTAATCTAAAAAAAATCTAGTAAGAAAACAAGGGGCAATGATTTCTCTTCTTTGGTAATTCTATATAATATTTTTAACTGTGAGAAAAACAACCTGGAATAGCCTAAATATCCAATAAAAATGGATTGGTTAAATGAATATTATACAGATGTAATTTAACATAATATGGAAATAAGTTTTAATGACATTTGAAAAAGCTTATAATATCCTGAGTGAAAGAAGCAGGTTTAAAACAATATGTCAATGTGAATGTTAATACAGTGTGTGTAGAAAAAAAGAACTGAAGAACAAATAAAAATACAGGTTTAAACTTTCTTCTATGTCCTTTTCTGTGTTTTATAAATTATTTTTGTAATCAGAAAATGCTGTGACACTTGGAAAGAAATGTTTTCTCCAGAATGCTAAGATATACATTATTTGTATTCTGAGAAAAAAAAGTTAAAGCATTTTTCCATCTTCATACTGAAAAATGCACGGACAAGAACAGTGGTAGGAGGTAAACTAGAACAGCTAAAGAATGGCATTTATATTTCATTTTCAAAAACAACCTGGAAGACTTAGCATCTTTAGACTGGTTTGAGACCTCAGGCTGTTGTCAACCTATCATTAGGTAACAATGTGAAAAGTATTTGCAGGGAAAGATTTGTAATATTTCCAATATATTTCCAAGACACCTATGCTTCATTCTTTTCTCTGTTCTGAACTTTAGTTACAGAGAATAATATTTTCTCCCCTAAGGAAAAACCAAAATGTATAATGTGAATTTATTACACTGTTGAAAAAGAAACAATTTTTGTACAGTGCATGGATGAACCAGACAGTGAATCATGAATTGAAATGATTTTGAGTGAGCTTGTATAGACACTTATTTTTATATTCCTTAGCCATCTACTCATCTAAAACTACCTTGAAAGGACTCAACAATTTAAAGATTAAATCGTAAGTTATTAAGCCATTAACTTAACCATTTAAGCCTCTAAAATCAGTGTGTATTACCTTCCCCCCTCAAGTCAATTTGCAAGAGATTAAAATAATAAAAATGATAATATCTCACATCACAAAGCAGCTTTGATCTGCAGAAGCACAAAGTACTTTTTAAAAACTTTATAAAATAACTAGGACCATCCACCCACACTTTAGAGTACATCTGAGGTAGAAGCTGGCAGCTGGTGAAAAGCAATGGAGTAATTTACCATCTGCACAGAAGACTACTACTTTTGAACAAGCAGAGGAATAGATGATTTAGGCAAATGCAAACAGCATTAGTTTTTTAATCAGGTGGGAAGTTTACCAGCCACAGATTCCAAGGGCTTTTGTTTATGTTTATAGACAGGGTTTCACTGTGTAGTCCAGGCTGGTCTTGAATTGGTGGCAATCCTCCTGCCTCAGCCTCCCGATTGCTGGGATTACAGGCATGTACCACCATACCCAGCTCCAAGGGCTATTATTTAAAAAAGGTTTTCTTTTAGAGGGAAAACAAACATGGAGGGGGGCAGGCTGGACAAAGTTATAACTTAGAATATAGTACTTGCCTAGCATGCACAAGCCCCAGGGTTCAATCTCTAGCACTGAAAACAAACAAACACAAAATAAAAGAACACACAAAGACAATACCTACTTAATCTAAGGAATTACTAGTCCTGGTTATTTTATCCAGATATTCCTGGGAAAGATAGGTACTATTGGTTTCATCTCAGAAACAGAATATCATATTCTAAGTTTTTTCTGTCTCTGACAACATTTCCCTCTCATTCACACTTAGTTTCAAAGGTCTTTATATAGAGTATTATAAGTCTTGATGTTTCAGTGCTTCTGGCTGAAATCCTGCTTCCTGCATCTATTGCAAACACTCATCACAAACATCACTGTAGAGTAAGTGGTAGGAGCAAGGCTGAAGAATACCCTGAGCTGTCTTTAGTGGGCAGCACTTCAATTTGTAAGGTTCTCTTCCCTGGTGCTGATTTTTCCATTATTTCATTGAATTATAGTTGATTCATATGTATAAAAGTTCAAGCACACACAAAAAAATTTAAGTTAAATACTTCAGCTGGACATGAAAAATAATTTTTGCACTACCTGGGAGTATGCAAAGCTAGTGTATTAAAGGCAACAACTGGCTACCAAGTGAGATGAAAAGCCATTACATCTTAATCACTGAGACCAGTCTATTTAATAGAATCTATTGTTCTAGATGCCTCCTTTGGCACTTGCTTGAATGTAAGAGAGAAGGGCCAGATGATCTTACAGTCCTTTCAGCTCTAGAATTCTATTCGCTGATGTTCAAATTTTACTGATATTTCAAAGTGGGTCATATTATGAAGGTGATAAATAGCACCTAAAAGCAGGAAGAAGAATGAAGACTACATTAAGTTGCCAAGCAGACTATGATTGTTACCTAATTATCCTTTTTGAGGGGTATTTGAGAGTGTATTCCTAGTTCTTTTTCAAACTTAATCCTAAACAGGTTGACTTTGTACAAAAATGAAAGAATTAAAAAAAATTCTAACTATGCTTCTTTCAAGCAAATGATATGAATTTAAGAAATGAAAATGAATCTTAATATGTACTAAGCGAAGAGTAATTTGGAAGATATTCTTTTAAAAAGTGCATGAAAGTACATTAGAAAGTTAAAAAAATATGCTGGGGGTATAGCTCAGTAACAGAGTGCTTGCCTAGCAGATGTGAGGTCCTGGGTTCACACCTCAGTCACACACTCACACAGGAAAGAGGTGGGAGGAAGGAGAGTGGAAAGAAAGACAAACAAAGTTGTAAAAATTGAAAACAGATCAATATTTTCCCCCAAATTCTGTTGATAATTTTAGCAGCACTTGAGAACAAAGTTGCTATGGGTTTTATATCAATGTATACAAAAGTATACATATGTGTTTATCTATTTGTGTGGTCATGCACACACACAGATATCTAAGAGACAGGAAATTAAAATGAAACTAACAATCTTGATACCTTCTTCATGGCCTGACATTTGGCTGTCTCAGAAAAGCCAATCATCTTATCAGGAGAACAGATCTTGATGAAGGGGAAGTTGGATTCCTCTGCAATCTTTGCAGCTAAAGCAGTCTTCCCACTGTGAGGAGGGCCTGCGTGAAGATATGAGCAAGGTAGGGGAAAAAAGCCAACCTAAGCAAAGAGGAATCAAACAAGTTTAAACTTTTATCCATGACACGCAGAGGTCTCGACTAGTTGCTCATTAACATTTCCTGACAGTTTCATCACAGACATGTTTCCTTTTATTTATTAGCAACTAAACTTAATGAACTGATTAGCATTTCTTGAAAATATGGTGAAATACATACGTGCCTTTTTTCTTTCTCACATAGACTTAATCTTTCAAATTTCTGGCTAAATATATAAAGTGTAAGGGTTTTGCTTCTTAAAGACAGAATGCATTCAAACGTGTATCAGTACTTGTGTTATTCTATCAAATCATCTGTTTAACAACACAAAAAAATCTTCTTAGAAGATACTGGGGGCAGGGAAAAGCTGTCTTATTAGAAGCAAAGGTATCATAAAAAGGTGGAATTCTAAAGACTCTGGCTTTCTCATAAAGGCAACCTAATCTACAAAACTTGGATTTAGACAACCCCACCTTTCCCTCTTGTGCATTAGAAAACGTGCCCTTCTTTTAAACATAAACCAGTCAATCCTTCCTTACTATCTTCCTGGGAATCTGACATTAGTGACTGTTTCTCTCTCCCAATTGTTCAGCCTCTTCCTGAATGCTTTTCTGAAGCTTTTTCAAAAACATTTAAACATTCTCTGGTCTGATAGTTCAACAAATAAAATAAAAACACTTTCTGGACTTCATCCCACATAGGCTGCTCCATTCTTCATCCATCCCTTACCAAACTATCACTCCCACCCTCACTACATTGATCAGGCTCCCATCAAGGTCACCAATGACCTTAATGTCACCAACCCCAATACATACTTTGTCTTTGTTGGCCTCTTAGGAACATTTGGTACAAGTGATGATGCCTTTTTTGAAATACTGTACCTTTCTTTTCATGACTTCTGTGACAGCATATTCTCCCTCCTCCCTTACCTCTGCTTGCTCTTGCGCAGTCTCCTTTGTCAACTCTTCCTGCTCTATTTAGTCCTACACTGTTAACACACTTCAGAAATAAGCTCTAAGACCCCTTTACATCTCAACTCACATCCTTTGTTTCTTTTCCCTTTTCTTTTCTTTTTTGGTGGCACTGAGCTATGTCCCCAGCCACTTTTTAAATTTTGAGACAGGAACTTGTTAAGTTGCCCAGGCTGGGCTGAAACTTTTGATCTTCCTGCCTTAGCCTTCCTGAATGCTGGGAATACAGGTGTGTGACTGGCACTATACCCTTTCTGTAGATAAGTCCATCGACACCTCTGGCTTCAAGGGCAGTGGATACACTGAAAAATCACGAATCTATTGTCATCCAGACCACTTTTCTGAGTCCCAGACCTACATGTCCAATAGGACATTCAATATTTCTAATTTAATTATCCTATAAAAACCTAGAATTCATTAAAAATTGAACTCATGATCTTTCTTCTTGAAATGTGCTTCACAAGTGTTTTCAATTTTAGCAAACAGCAACATTTACCCAGCTGTATAATGCTCAAAACCTGGAGGTCATGCATGATACTTTTGCCCATATTCAATCTAAACAGTATTTCTAAGCTTTAGCTTCCCTATCTATAAGATAAGGATAACAACAGCATCTACTCTCATAGGACTGAAGTGAGGATTAAATTAGATAATATGTATATATTAATTTTTTTTCTTTTTTGGTACAGGGGGTCGAACTCAGGACCTTGCACTTGCGAGGCAGGTGTGGTGCCACTGAGCTAAATCCCAGGCCTTAGATAATATATATATAAAGTAATAATAGAGTAACTGGCAAATAGGAAGGGCTAAAAGAATGTTAGCCTATTATGATTGATAATTAATATAATTTTTTATCAAATTCCTTTTATTCTACCTATTTTTCAAATTAGTCTACTTATCTCCATCTCCACTGCCACTACATTACTTCAAACCACAAGCAGCTTCAATTAAGACAATGCAACTTCTTCTAAAGATTAGTCTTCCCGGGCTGGGGATTTAGCTCAGTGGTTCTGACACCTGCCTTGCAAGTGGAAGGATCAGAGTTTGATCCCCAGTACCAAAAAAAAAAAGATTAGTCTTCTGATGTCTTTTTGCCCCTCCAATTCATTCCCCATCATAAAGCACTCATAATATGTTGAAAATAAAAATCTGATTACATGACTTTGTTACTTGAAACCCTATAAATGGCTTTCCACTGTCCTTAAGATACAGTCTAAGTCTTTAACATAAAATATGAGACTTTGTGAGAATTGGTTCCTGTATACTGCAGCTCCCCAATCTTTCTGTCTCTAGCTCGATCCTGACCAGTGATATTTTACATGCTAGTCCCTAAGCCCAGAACATCTTCCCCAGTTATGTAGTCTGGCCACCTCCTCATCTCTTGGGCTCTGGCTTACTGTGCTTCTTTCAGGGAGCCCTCACACTCTGACCCAAGGGCTTAGGTTTGCTTGTCACTGGCCTCACTGAACTTTTCTGTTGTCATACTAATCATAATCATAAGATAAATATTTATGAATGGAATGTTCTTTCCCTTTTATGATAAAATTCTAACTGATTCTTCAAGGTCTAAATTAAACATCACCTCTAGTTTTCTCTGTTCACCCTGGGCAAAATGACTTGTATTCATACACACCTTTACACATATATACTGTATTCAGGAATTTATTTACAAGTTTTTTTTCATGATTAGATTAAAATTTGAATGTCTTTGTATCTGCAGCAACTAGTCTAAGCTCTAAAATATAGCAAATCGTCAGTATACACTTACTTAATTGAATCAAATTCTATGTGGTACTATTCAGTCTATTAAGTACCAGAGAAATTTAGATACAATCCTACAGGAAAATTAGTTGCTATCATTCATCAATAGCACTCACCCCAAGAAAATTTTAATTTGTACAAATATTGGTATGTAGTATGGTTTACTATTCTTAGATCATAAACCAGGTTTAGAACTGAAAATCATTTACCTTCTGGAATGTGCCAAATGGCTTTTAAAAATACATTAAAAAAAACCTTTTAAGGTCATCTCATAATTCTTTCTCACCTTCCAAAAGAACGCTAACCAGTGGTGTACGATCACTGTTTTTAGTCTGCTGGACCAAAAGCTCCCCATCATCCAGAACTCGAGTAACTGGGTCACCCCATTTGATTATTCCATTCATAATGTAACTTGCATAATCCTCTTGGTTTGTGCCAAATGCCTATTGAGAAAAGGGATAGTTTAAAGCATTTTGAGCATTAGTATTAAAAATTAAAACTACTTCTTTTCTTCTCCATTGTGTTGTATATGCTTGACCCCATTCCTTGCCATGTTTTTTCACAAGCCTTTCAGGATCAAGCAATTTCTGGCTATAAAACAAAATCAAAATCATTCCATTCCCCAATGGATTTGGTAAAAAACTGGTAATAAAATCAGATACAACTGTAAAAGCAGAAATTGGGGAAGAACCAAGCTGTGTCTATAAGGAATTGCACATGAGATAACAAACATATTTATGCATCAAGCTCATTAGCATCTTACTGTATTAAGCTGGAAATGTCTTGACAGCTGGATATGTTCTACTGGGAATCTGATTTTTCTTTTTTTTTCCTGTGCTCTGCACTAAAAGGTTGGTTCTAATAAACATATGAACCTCTTGAAAAAAATAAAACATTGAAAGATACAAAAGATGAGTAAAGGTGGGATTAGTGGCACATGTCTGTAATCCCAGTACTCTGGGAGGCTAAGGCAAGAGGATTGTAAATTCAAGCTCAGCTTGGGCAACTTAATGAGAACCTGTATCAAAATAAAGGATAAAAAAGGGTTAGGGATGTACCTCAGTGCAAAGGCCCTAGGTTTAACACCAGTATCAAAAAAAAAAAAGTAATATACACTTAATATACACTAAGAATATCAGCACTAATGGGAAAAAAAAAAGATTTAGGCTCAGATTGTACCAGAGCCCAAAGCCTCATAATCATAATCCTTGAGAGAAAGTATGTTCCAATATACTTGTTCCTATAAAGAGTATGCAGGTTGTGGCCATTCTGTTAAGAGCAAAGAGAAAAAGTGATTATGGACTTAGAAATTAGAAACAGCTCAGCACACGGGGAAATAATCCTAACACTGACTATAGGTGCTATAGATTAAAATGTGAATACAAAATGGAAATGATCATGTTTACATCAACTATGTGGTTGGGGACACAAGTTAAATGACACTCACATAAATGTATATTTATAAATATAAAAAATTAGAATGATACAGAAATAGGAAGCTACAAAGCAAGTCTGAAGGGTTAGGAAAAGGAAATAAAAGTGATTTCTAAATGGCACATGCCTGTAATCCCAGCAGTCTGGGAAGCTGAGTCAGGAGGATCTCAAGTTCAATCCCAGCTTGGGCAATTTAGTGAGGACCGTCTAAAAAAGCTGGAGATATAGCTCAGTGCAAAGGCCCTGGGTTCAATCCCCAGTACAGACAACAAAAAAAAGCAATTAGTTTATAAAGGAATTATCATACATAATAATTTTTTTTTTTTTTTTTTTGGTACCAGGGATCAAACTCAGGTCCTTGAGCTTGCACAGCAGGCGGCGAAACCACTGAGCTAAATCCCCGGCCCATATATAATAATTTTTATCCACTATATATTGAAGCTTAAATCACATTCCTCTTCATTTTCAACTTTTAATTGAGAAGATTCTAACTCCCATCAAAATAACTATCAAAAGTAGTTAGCTGGGGATTTAACTCAGTGGTTCCAGTGCCTGCCTCGCAAGCGCAAGGTCCCAAGTTTGATCCCCAGTACCAAAAAAAAATAAAATAAAATTAAAAAGTACTTAATTTTATTACTTACAATTGAATTGGCTCTTCATAAGGTTACAATACAACGTACATGTAAAGATCACGTATCTTGAGAATTTTAACTTTTTAAAGATTATCACATCCCTAAAAAGTTAAGTTTTGATTGATATATGGATTAATTTTAACAGTTCTTTAGAACTTACATCTCGAGGTATTGAATTTTCATATTTCTACTACTTTGCCCCCAAATCATTTTTCATATCACTCTTTGGGTAGTGTCCTTGTATATACCAGTACTTTGATTCCTGAGTACAGAGGGAAGTCCTCATTTTTTGGCCTGGATGTGACAGATTTAGTTGCTTCATAAAAATTTATAAGGGAGGAGCCTGATAAAGACAGGTTGAATGGATGTTCAAGGAAATATATAGGTTGGCAGGCTTGTGTCTTTAATTCTTCCAAGTAATAATCCAAGACTCATAGAAGAAGCTTTAAGATACTTGAACATAGCCAGGCATGGTGGTGCATGCCTGGAACCTCAGCACTTGGGAAGGTGAGGCAGGAAGATTGCCATGAGTTCGAGGTCAGCCTGTAGTACAAAGTGAGACCCTGTCTCAAAAAACCCCCCAAAAACCAAAAACGAAAAAAAAAAAAGATGCCTGAACATAAAAGAGTGACTCTCCAAGACAATAAATAAATATATTTGTCTTCCTTATATATCTCATGATTTTTCTTTTATCCTATAGACTCTTGGAACAAATAAAAGTAAATTTTTAGGTCTTACTTCCCATGGCCAAATTATTTGCCATTAAAAAAATACTGTAATAGGCTGGGCTCTAACATTTTTGGTAATTACTACAAATGATAACAGCAAAAGATTAAACCATGTTCACTGCTCAGTAACTTTTTAAAGTTATTATATTTAAAAGTATTAACAGTCATAAAAGGTAGGGCTAAAACAAATTGACTTTTGTCTTTAAAGGAGATATTTGCAACAAATAATTAGTGAAACTATATAACAAATGTCCAATAAGCATAAGAAAAGATTCTCAGTATCAGTAATCATTAGGAAAATATAAATCAAAACTACAATGAGATTTCACTTCATACTCATCAGGACAGCTACTATCAAAAAACAAAGACAAAAAACAGTGTTGACAAAGGCATAGAGAAACTAGAACCCATGTGCATTACTGGGAAAATATGAAATGGGATAGCCACTCTGGTGGTTCCTCAAACATGAAAACTAGAAATCCGTATGATCTAGCAATTCCACTTCTGGGTATATACCCAAAAAAGCAGATAACTGAGTCTTGAGGAGATATTTGTACAGTCGTGTTCACAGCAGCATTTACAACAGCTAAGATGTGGAAGCAATCCAAGTGTCCACTGATGGACAAATGGATAAGAAAAATGTGGTATATACATACAATGGAACATTATTCAGTGTTTAAAAACAAGGAAACTGTATATGCTGCAATGTGCACAAAACTTCAGAACCTTATGCTGAATGAAATATGTCAGTCCCCAAAGGGCAAATATTGTTTGATTTCACTTATATAAGCTGCTTGGAGTAGTTGAAATTCTAGAAACAGGAGACACAGGGTTGCCAGAGGCTGGGAAGGAGGGGAAAGTAGGATTTGCTCTTTAATGGATCTAGAATTTCAGTTGTACAAAATGAAAGAACTGTGAGACAGATAGTGGTAAAGGTTACATGACATAATGAATGTGTTTATATCACCAACCTGTAAACGTAAAATGGTTAAGATGGTATATTTTGTTACGTGTATTTAACATAACCAAAAGGCGAGAAAATAAGACATAAAGAACTGATGCAAATAAAATAAAAATAAAAAACAATGTAACAAAAAATAATAAATTATGAACAGCATTTCAAAGAGTTAAATAGAATATACATATAAAGAACTACTTAATTTCAAAGTAATATGTAAATGAATCTGATGGAATTTATGTTCAACTGAATGACAGAATCAAGTCAGTTGAAAACAAGTATTGGAGAAGATGTAGATCAAGAGTATCTTTTTTAGATTTTTGGAGGTAGTGCTAATTGGTTCAACCTCTTAGAAAACAATTTAAAATTATTTTTTAAAGTTAGATGTTCATATAACCACAACCCTATAATTTTATTCCTAAATATATATAAGAGAAACTTATTAAAGAATACTTGCAACAGCACTTGTTTGTAATAAAAAATTGGTAATATTCCAAATGCTCATTGACAGAAAATGGATAAACTGGTGATCAGACAATACTAGTCAGTAACGAATATGGTGTTTAGCTGTAGGGGATTGCATTATTATTATTGTTTAATTAATTAATTAATTAATTTTTTGCAGTACTAGGGTTTGAACCCAGGATCTCATTACTAAATCACATCTCTGTTCCTTTTTTTGTTTTTTATTGTGAGATAGTGTCTTGCTCTTGCTAAGTTGTCTAGGTTGAGCTCAAACTTGTAATCCTCCTGATTCAGCCTCCCAGAGTACTAGGATTACAGGTGTGTGCCCCCATATCCAGCCAGCTATGAATGATTCTTGGTAATTAAAATATTTAATGAGATAGCAATTCCCAGAAAGTTACAAACTCTGTATATTTTATTATTATTTTTTTCTGGTACCAGGGATTGAACTCAGGACCTTGCACTTGCCAGGCAGGTGCAGTGACACTGAGCTACATCCCCAGCCCCTTCATATTTTATTTTACACATATAATCATATAAGCTAACAAAACTGTGTCAGAAATTAAAGAATAAGATTAATCAAATTTTGTGTACCTGAGGTCTGTTTAAAAACTATTTGGGGCCGGGGATTTAGCTCAGTGGTTTCGCCACCTGCTGCGCAAGCGCAAGGACCCAAGTTCAATCCCTGGTACCAAAAAAAAAAAAAAAAAAAAGAAAAAAAGAAAACTATTTAAGAACCATCTGTAATACTGAGTAAAATGGCACTTATTTTTCTTCTAAACTATAATTATCATCACTCATACATCATTCAACATGGATACTTACTGGTTTGATATCATTCTCCAGCGAAGCGAGGAAGTCTCCTCTTGTTACTTGCAGGCTCTCTGCCTTCTCCATGTCCACTTCCACTTTAGTACTGGCCTAAGTAGAATTGAACACAAAATGTAAAGACTTTCAAGATCTGGGAATATTTTTAACATAAGAACCTAATACCTGAAAATTAAAAAGCACATTGTCACAAATAAAAAACTCAGTATTTGCAAACTGCACATATTAAAAGGGATTAATGCCCAGAATATTTAGAGAACGCTTAAAATTCAACACACAAAACCAAAAACTTAAATAGAAATTTCTACAAAAAAATACAAATGATCAAAACACACAAAAAGATGCCTGACATCATTAACCATTAAAGAAATGCAAATCAAAATGATGAGATTTCACCTCATATTCATCAGTATGTCTATCTCTAAAAAAAGAACAAGAACAGAAAATAATAAGTGTTGACAGGGACATAGAGAAAATGAAATATATGTACTAGTGGGAAAATACAAAATGGGATAGCTATTCTGGAAAACAGTGGCTCCTCAAAAAATGAAAACTAGAATACCATATGATGTAGCAATTCCACTTCTGGGTGTATACCCAAAAGAAAAAAAAAATGGGTCTTGAAGAGATATTTGTTCAGCTGTGTTCACAGCAGCATTATTCACAATAGCTTAAATATGGAAGCAACCTAAGCGCCCACTGATGGATCAATGGATAAGCCAAATGTATATACATACAATGGAATATTATTCAGTCTTTAAAAAGAAGGGAACTCTGGTATATCCATCTGGAACATGGATGAACCTTGAGAACCTTATGCTAAATGAAATAAGCTAATCACAAAAAGATAAATATTGTATGATTCTACTTACATAAGATACTTATAGTAGTTAAAATCATAGAATCAAACTAGAATGATGGTTGCCAGGGACTGGGGTGGGGAGTGGAGAATGGAGAATTATTGTTGGGCATAGTTTCAGTTTTATAAGATAAAATAGTTCTACAGGTGGATGGTGGTGATGATTTCACAAAATTATGGACATATTTAATGGCATTGAATTGCATATTTAGAAATGGTTAAGATTATAAATTTTATGTTGTGAGCCAGGTGTGGTGTTGCATGCCTGTTATCCCAGCACCTGGGAGGCTGAGGCAGGAGGATTGCCTAGAGTTTGAAGCTAGCCTGGGCTACATAGAGAGCTCTGAATTACAGAGTGAAATCCTGTCTCAAAAAATAATTAATTTTATGGTGTGTATTCTAACACAAAAATGGAAACAAACAAAAGCATGTCAAATTCACATATATACATTGTCTGAACAATTCCACATCCAGGAATTTATTCCATAAATATACTCACAAATATGTACGAAGTTATAGGCACCAAAGAATATCTACTACAGTAGTTTCTAAGAACAGAACTGAAAGTATATTGAACGTCTATTGAGAGGGGATGGGTTCAGTATATACAACACATCTATCCAAAGAAACATTTATTGCCTTTAAAAAAAAAAGCACAGCCAGGTGTGTGCTTGTACTCCTAGCTACTTAAGAGGCTGAGACATGAGGATCATTTGAGTCTAGGAGTTCAAGAACAGCCTGGGTAACATAGTGAGACTTTAAAGATATACATGTTCAGGCTCCTCAGGATTCCAACATAATATGTCCAGTGAAAGGTCTAGAGATTTATAGTATTAGAAAATGTCACAGAGGGCCGGGGATTTAGCTCAGTGGTTCCGGCACCTGCCTCACAAGTGCAAGATTCCAAGTTTGATCCCTGGTACCAAAAAGGAAAAAAAAAAAAAAAGAAAAAGAAAAGACAATGTCACAGAATGATTCTGATACTATACCAGGTTTAAAAACCATTACACTATGAGACCAAGACTCTGAAACGGTGTGCTTGAGAACCTAGGTGCCAGCTCCGAATAGTCTGCTTACTGCACCTGGAGCTAACAGACATCTGGAGAAGCATCAAGCCCTTTATCAGCACTTGGAGCTGCCTGGACCCGATGAGTGATTAAGATACATATTTTTTAATGTGACTGGGCTCACTACCAATAGCACAAAGCAAGATTCTAATTTTTAAACTGGCATCATGGCTTTTTAAAAAAGACATCTTCAAAAAAAGCTGACTATAAAACAAAAATATGTTAAGAAAATATCAAACTTTCCATCAATTATTATAAAATGTGAGTCATGTTCCTTGAGAAAAAGAGTAGTGAGACAAATAAAATGACAGGCATAAAAAAGAAGGCAGCCTTGAGGGATAACAAGAACAATGTCAGAAAACTGGACTAAGATGGCAAACAGGACACTTGTATTTATTTCTTTTATTTCTCCAAACCCCAAGAAATAACAGAAGTGAAAGGGAAAGGTTAAAAATCATGGAGGGAGGGGCCGGGGATTTAGCTCAGTGGTTTCGCCACCTGCTGCGCAAGCGCCAGGACCCGAGTTCAATCCCCAGTACCAAAAAAAAAAAAAAAAAATCATGGAAGGAGGTTAAGGATGTGACTCAGCAGTAGAGTGCTTGCTTAGCACGTGCAAGGCCTTGGTTCAATTCCTAGCACTGCAAAAAGATAAAAAAAAGGCATGGAAGATATATTCAGATGTCTTAACATTGATATAATAGGAACCACAGAAGCAGAGAACAGAAAGACTAACAGAGAAGAAACAAACAAAAAAATTCCATAGCTCAAGAAAGATATATGTCTGTATAGTTTCAAAAGTTCAACGTATGCTGATCAGAGTAAGTGGAAATAAACAAAAAACAAAAAACACAGATCTGTCAAGACAAACTGCTGTGATTTTATAAGTACCGAAGATGAAGAGTCTTTTAAGAACCTCTCTGAGAGACAAAAGTATGTTGTCTATAAAGAAGCAGAATAAGACTAATACCATATCTTCACTGGCAATACTAAAAGCTAGAAGACAGTGAAACCTCATCTTCAATAATACAAGTAGATATCTATCCTAGAAAATGACTCCCTTACATATGTATATAAGGAAGCACAGACAAGGGTTTTCACAACAGTATTATTTTAACAGTTATAACTGGAAGTAATCTATATGTTAAGCAAATTCTTCATTCATTTATCCTATTTACTGTGTGCCCTAGAAATTAAAGACAATAACACTAAATAAAACATAAGTTTCTCGCCCTCATGGATTCTGCATTTTAAATTTTGTGGTAATATTCTAGAATACTGCACATTTGTCCAAAATAACAAAGGAGATTTACACGTATTGACATGGAAAGCTAAGACATTTTGGCAAGTAAAAAAGGTGTCCAACCTGCAGCCCATGAGTTGGAATTGCCTGTCTTGCCTGGGGTGCACTGCGTGAAGAGGAATTATCTTGGGACACGTGTAAAATATATAATAGTTAATTTAGGTACGAAACAACTTTTGTTAATTTTTAGTTTTTAAATTATAACACTGGTGTGTCCAACCCGCAGGATGTAGAATGGACATGCCTGGTTGTAGTACAAATCCATTAATGTCCACTAAAAAAATTACATATATATATGAATGTAAAGATGAAGAAAACAAACTATAAAGGTATATCCCAAATGTTGGCTCTGGAGAGGGAAAGAAAGACAAGGGGTATTACAGATAAGTCTTTCCCATTTTTCCCTACATATTCTAGTGTCATTGAATTTTAAGTACATGCTAGACAAATACTCTATCACTTAGCTATATCCTCAGCCATCCTAGACTCTTTTACAAATAGAATGGATTTGTGTATAACCTCTGTGATACGCTGTTTTGTACTACTGCAATGCCCAAGACAAGGTAACTTTCTAAATAAAGGTTCATTTAGCTCCCAGTTTGGGAGGGTGAAAGTCCAAATGACATGATGTAGGCTCTGGCAAGGGGGAGGAAGAACTCACAGTGCTAAACAGGAAGCCTGAGTGAGACTGGGTGAGACCAGGCTCAGGCTTTCATAAGAACCCTGCCACGAGGTACATCAATCCCTTCCAAGGGCAGTGCCCTAATGACCTAAAGACCTCAAACTATGCCCTGCCTCAAAGATTTCACAGCACCTCCCAATATTGCTATCCTGGGGACCAAGCTCTGAACACATGAACTTTGAGGAGATAAGCCATACAGATACTACATTAATTTCCATATTTTTTTTTTTTTGGTACCGGGGATTGAACTCGGGTCCTTGCACTTTTTCCATACTTTTAAAGAGAAGGTAACAACATTAAAGTAGACAAATCTACTTAAATGCAACAATTGGCATTTAGAGTATTACTAGGGCTTTCATTGCCCATATATTAAGTATTTGATAATATTAATCACATTTATTTGGAATTCCTAAGTTTTAAAAAAGGTAAAGTGTTAAAAAAAGGGAAAAGTGTTACAGGAAACAGGCACCTCCGTGAAAGAATTTTGATATTCATACTATATAAATCTCTATTAGTTTTTTCTTCTCTTATTTGGTTGGTGCTGGGGATTGAGCCCAGGGCCTTGCATATGCTAGTAACTCACTCTACCACTGAGTTATATTCTCAGCCCTATGTTCTTTACAGTTTATAAAGTATGTCCATACACATCATGTCATTTCATCATATCATATTATTTCGTATTTGTATAAACCTAGTGGTTTTCATAAGTCATTAAAAGGGCAGATAGAAGATATCCTTCTTAAGTACTGTTATGGTTTTAACTCTGATTAAAACTTCTCATTACACCTAAAAGGAGTCTATAACGTGCAAACTCTAATGCAAGGGTGAAGAAGCAAGGTCTAACAGAATCATATTAAAATCCCAATGAAGCTACCAGCCTTACTTTTAACATGACATTTTGTATTTTTATTTGCTCTTACAGTAAAATTGAATTCAAATGATAGAAAAATACAGCAATCTTAAAGAAAAATCTTGTTTTTCAGGGTTTGCCAAAAAAAAAAATTTTAGCACTGAAGCTGGTGTGAAACTTGTCCTTTCACTACTAAGATTTACTCTATGAATTAAAAGTCAATCAGTCTGGTACAGAAAAATAAATACCACATATTCTTACTTATCTGAAAGCTAAAAAAGCTCATCTCATAGAAATAGACAGTAGAATAGTGGTTATCAGAAACTAAAGGGCAGGGAGGGAATTAAGAGGGAGACTAATGGGATAGGAACACATTAGATAGCAGGAATAATTTCTAGTGTTCTGTAGTACAGCAGAGGAGCTATGGTTGATGAGAATTCATTGTGTATTTCAGAATAGCCCATAGTGAGGATTTTGAATGTTCTCAAATAGAGAAATGATAAATACTTGAGGTGATGGATATGCCATTTGTCCAGATCCAATCATTACGCTTACATATATCTATTGAAATATTACATTGTACCCTATCAATATGTACAATTACTATGTGACAATTAAAACTTTAAAAAATTTTTTAAATGGCTGGTGGAAGAGTTCGTTTAGAACAAGTTGTTTTCAGGACTCTAGGAACTTCAAAAGTTACCTATTTATAAGTAATATTTCAATGGTAAATTATTCCTACTTCTTCATTAAAATAAATTTTCTAGAAATTCCTCAGTCAACTTTTACTGTTTTATCAAAATTGGTAAAATCTTATTTTAAAAAATGAACAATTCTGAATTTTTACTCATTTAGAAAATTTTTCTCATTTGTTTGAATTAGTAAGATATTTTCTGTATTTTATTTATAACAATCAATATAGAAGAGGCAGCATCTTTCAGCTTATATCCACAGAAACTCATAAACTTGTATTTCAACACTAGCAAATATCAAGTGGTCACCCTTAAATTTCATAACCTTTTAATTCTGACCTTTCAAAGTTCTTATCTTTCCTCTCTTAAATTAAAGGTATAATGACCTTAATCAAAAAGTCTACAGGAAAGAAATAATTTTATTGAAATTCAGCAAATATAACTCAGAGTTTTAATTCAGTAGTAAAGTGCCTGCGCGCGTGCATGTGTGTGTGTGTGTGTGTGTCTCCAATTTATTCTTAAAACAGACTGGAGAAGAAACTTAGGTTATAGACTTTCTTTACCTGAAGCAAAAATTTCTTTAGAGATAAAAATAACCAAATATCACATGAATTTTATTTAACTCAAAACATGGGTTCAAGTACAAATGACATAAACATCAGGTGTTTATGGCTGGATTTTCTAGTTGTTTCAGAAAATCTGAAAAAAAAAAAAAGTTTAACAAAGACTTGTTTAATCACCTGACTAAATCTTTGTTTAGGTCTATATTTTTTGAAAAGGAAGCAAAGTAACACATAATACATTTTTATACTATGAAGAAAGTATATCATAACAAACAACTGAATGATGTGGTTGTTTGAAAGTTCTAATCAACTTATCAATCACTACAAGTAAAGCTATGAACATCTACAGCTTTGGGAAAACTATCTACTAACTACTGTCTTTTGTTCCACTGAACTGTCATCCTGTTGGGAAGATAATGTTTAGAAACCCTTTGACAATGCAGACTTTAAAAAATGCAGATAAATACATATTAGTTCCCAGCACAAAAGGGAAGGAAAGGAGGAGGAATATTAAGTACATGACAAAAGTGAGGGAAATAATGACAACCATTTGCATTACTTATCTGTAAATCTGAAGAATAGTATATTCTATACAGTGTAAGCTAAATCTTACAATTAGAAAAATTATAATTGCAAATAATCAATAAAAATCAGAAACCCAGATACTGAAAAAAGATGTACGTGATATTCTCTCAAATTAGCCAATAATAACAAAAATAACTAGTATTTATATAGTTTATAAGGTACTTCCATGTACAGTATTTGGTTTCATTCTCACTAAAACCTGGTAAAATAGGTAGAATATCTCCTTGACAGGTCAGAAACAAAGGCCAAAGAATTGTAATGCATAATCACACTTCTTGACTATGCAATCTTTCCACCATTCCTCTTTCCTCATATGTAGATAAATCAATGTATTCTTAAAGAAACCACATTTCTCAGTGATACAATGGCTCAGAGTGACATCTTCAGAGAGGTTTATTGTGGTAAAAATGACAAATGACTAAAAGAAAAATCATGTGGCCAATCCATACAAAAATCAGATAATCAGTAAACTGTTATTGTGTAGTGTATCAGGACACACTTACAGGGCCTGAGATGAAGAGTCAGTATGGAGCAATTTCCACATCATTTACATAATTCTTATAGAAGTCACCATCACTTCTTACTAAGATATTTCCACAGCAAGGAAAAAGAATGAAAAATATGCCCTACATAGATCTATTCTATAGAAGACCCAATACTATATTCCCACACTACCCAAACCATTGACAAAAATGAGCTAAAACAAAATCACTTCTATTATGTAGGGGAATTATGACTTAGGGATAGAGTTTTGATTCAGAATACATATACAGATTTATTCATTTAAAAATATTTACTGAACATCTACTATGTGCTCAGTATTTAGGTTTTTGGAGTTCTGTGGGAGATTCAGAGATGCATAAGATACAGACTTAAAGTTTAGAATAGGGAAAGCAAAGTTTTTGTAAAGAGCCAGATGGTAAGTATTCTAGGCTTTTTAGGTGACATTTTCTGTTGCAAATACTCAATTCTGCCATTAGAGCATGAAAGCAGTCACAGACAAGAGACAAATAAATGGTGTGCTTGTGTTTCAAAGTAACTTTATTCATAAAAACTGGTGGTTGATTGGACTCAGCAAATGGGCCACAGTTTAATTCCTGATCTAGAACCACTCACAAGATACAACCAAAAAACTAAACAGCATCATCTAACTCTTCAGACTTTTATTATTTCCTGCCTGATCTGTTATATAAGTTCTTCTTTTATGTGCTGCAAACTCCACTTCTCTAAATATTCCATTTAACACAGTTGGCAGAGTGATTTCATGTTTTAACACTATGTTACTACTATTTGTAAAACACTTCAATGGCTTAGCACTACTCACAGAAAAAGTCCACATTTCTAAGTAGAATATAACAGGCTCTTTGCGTTTCATCCCCTGCTTTAGTATTCCTTACTTATTCTCAACAATGTCTCTCTTGAGCACTCCTCCCCTAACTTCCATGCAGAAACAATCCTAAATTATTCAACATATCATGACATTTTGCATCTGTTCCTTTGCATTTGTTCTTTTCTCTACCCACCAAGAGACATTCATATCTATCTACAAAATTCGTTTGTAACATTTTTCTCACCCCACAAATTGTCCACACCTAATACCTTTTCGCTTTCTTACCTTGCATATACTTTCTTTTTTTTTTTTTTTGGTACCAGGAATCGAACTTGGGTCCTTGCACTTGCACAGCAGGTGGCAAAACCACTGAGCTAAATCCCTGGCCCATGAATATACTATTACTGCACATGGAGGATTTGACTATGAGTTGCTCAGTGGTAGGCAATTTATTTCTTTCAGCTGTAACATTAACTCCTAGCACAGTATATGGCATATTGTAGTTACTGGATAAATCTATTTTGAACCAAAGTTAATGGGTGATACCATAAATGATAATTACTATTTCAGAAAGAGAATCAGAAAAGATTAGAGGAAAGGGTAGAATATGAGTCAAGTAATGAAAAGACAGATGAAAGTAGAGGGTAAAGATCTTAAATGAAGCAAGAGAGTCAAGAGGAAAGAGTATGAAAAATAAATCAATGTCTGATAATTTTAGTTTGGCTGACATGTATGGAGAATAATTAGGAAAGCATCTGGAAAAACTAGAGGACATTAAAGACTGTACACAATATGGGGAGTCATGAAGGAACTCAAAGGGGAAGGTTAAGGTTAAAAAGAAGGAGGGTGGTGGTAGTGAGAACTGAAAAATACTATGCCAAGATAGAATTGAGAGTATTGGCAAACAACCTAATGTAGGTGCAGCAATCGAAGATAATCCTCAAGTTTAAAGCTTGGTAAACTGTAATACACAGGGAAATAGAAGCAGGAAGAAAAGTAGTTTAAAGAAGGACTATGAAGGTTGTTTTTTGAATACTAAATTTGAGGCTGAGAAAATATCCAGGTGGGGGTGTTTAGTACAAATCTGAACGTAGGAGACAGATACTCTCAAGAGATGAGATCTAAATCTAAGAGTCATCTATTCACACATGGTAAAATAAAAAGTGAAGAAAAGAGGAGTTAGGCAAGAATCAAGAGCACTTCATCAAAATAAAACTATCATTGGGATGGGGATTTAGCTCAGTGGTTCTGCCGCCTGCCTCACAAGTCCAAGGACCCCAGTTCGGTCCCTGGTTACCCTCCCCAAAATAAAGAAAGAAAGAAAGAAAGAAAGTATCATGGTACGTATTTCTACCATAGTGCCTATAACATTACCATGTAATTTTCAAACATGTCTCTTTTGCCATTCTGAATTTCTTGAAGGAAGAGGTCATAATTTATTATCTTTGTGTCTCCAGCCTAAGGCCTCAAAAATACCAAATATTCAGTATATTTACTGAATGAAGCAGCCCTTGTAATTCTAGTAGATAGACTATCCAACTTCCAACACATTACAACTTAATATACAGCAAAGATTTAAAATTTTTTTTCAAAATCTGTGCTTCACATGTCTGTGTCAGATGCTGGCAACCTAAGATAGGTGAGTTGGCGGTTATCACTGGGCAGATGCTACCACTGCCTTTCTTCCTGCTATTCTGTAGATTTAACAGTGTACAAGTGATTCTTAACTATTTTTACCATCTCACTGCTCTATCAAGTGTCAGCATTAATCTAGCAATCTGCATGCTTGAAAAGAAAGAGAAAGAATGCCAGCTTGGTATTTAGAGGACAGCAAATGCCTAATTGATTTAAATTGCTTTTCCTGACCTTTATATGTCTGTTCATAGCAGTGGACTGTGCTGCTCGCACCAGACCCTCCAGTTCAGCACCACTGAAATTCTTGGTTTCCACAGCCAGTTCTTTAATGTCTACGTCAGTAGAGAGTAACTGATGATCTCTCATCCTTGCTGTGTGGATGTGAAGGATCTGTAGTCGACCTTTTTCATCTGGCAAGCCTGATAAAAACAGATCAGACATTTTCCCAGTTTCCAGAACTCATCAGAGATTATAATCTCTCTAGGTATTCAAACACGTAAACAACTGGTTCTCATGATGTAACTTTTCTAACAAATATTAAGTTATGTGACATTGCTCCTGTCAATGAACTCTGCTACATGCATTTACATATGTATAAGTACACACAGACACACACATCCATCAGTAACAGATCTGCTTACCTATCTCCATTTTAACTTCCAGTCTTCCAGGTCGAAGGAGAGCCTCATCTATCAGATCTGGTCTATTGGTCATTCCTGAATGCAAATGTTAAAACAATAAACAAATGATCAGAGCTTAAAGAATAAGATAAAATGTCCCCTTAGTATACACAAAAAGAGTAATTTCTCTAACAAGCTGAGAGGATGTTTTATAACAGTCAAATACAAAAACAACTTATTCTCAAATTTAAAAGCAGCATTTTGTTCTCGATCTGTTCTACTGAAATTACCAGGAGACTTTGCTTTACTATTTCACTATCATAAATAAGGCAAAAAATGTAAATGTAATAAAAAATTTGAATAATTAAGAAGAAAATGTAAGGTTCAGAGAGGGTAAATATATCCCTGTGAAAGGGATAGAGGGGCAATGTGAACATGATCTCTCTGACTTCAAAGTCCCTTCCCTTTTTCATAGGCCAGGGGTTTTCAATCTTCCTAAAACAGTATTTTTTTTCCTCCTCAAAAACCATCTTAAGAAGTTCAGTATATAAAAGTCAAAAGAAGCAGTTGTAATAGTAATATAGGGTCTGAAGCTCACTTCCTGATCCCCTCTGAAGAGTTGGGGAGGCCTACTGTAATGTAGGGTGAAAAATCACTGCATCCCATTGTGCTGTCTTTTTCATCTGTGAGTGAGCCATGAGCATAAACTGAAGCCACTAAAACTCACCTTTTATTTTACCTATAAAGTTTTGAATTAAATGAGTCAAATTCTTCAGTGTCAAGTGATTCTGATTTGGAGACACTGGCAAAATAACAACCTTCACAAATCTTAATGTGTTTCATGTTTTGGAAGACTAGAACTTTATAAACAAAGTAAACACACCAATGACAAGGATGTTGTTTAGTTGCTCCACCCCATCAATTTTGGACAACAACTGATTGACGACAGTGTCATGAACTCCAGTGCTACCAGCCATGCTCCCTCTCTGTTTGCAGATGGCATCAATTTCATCAAAGATGATGATGTGCAAACCACTGTTAGCACCAAGCTATTAAGGGAAGAAATTATGATAAAGGTCACAATTTGAAAGTATTATTAAACAAACTAATCAAAAAGGCAAAATAAAGCTTTCAACAGGTTAATTTTGCTGCATTTTGACAATAAATATAGTGGCATAATTTAATGATGGTTATTGCTCTCTCCAAGGTGTTGAAATCACATTTTCAAAACTCTGCCAACTGAAAACACATTCCAGAACCTCACATTTAATAGTCATAAAACAAAAATATATTATATACTGATACATAGTGCACATGTATATATATCAAATAAATAAATGTGAATTTAGACGTCTTATCTCATTATTTGAGAGAACACATATTTGCATTCACTGTCATTAAGAGGCGTCTTCCTCTCATTTTTCCTGAGTTTTGGTGAAGAGAATATCCCAGAAACAGTAGGTTTAATGTTTGTTTTGTCATATTATATTACAAAAGATCAGTTCCCCTAGAGGGTGGCTAGTAATTGGGCAAATGAGTAAGGAAACTGAACATGATTCACATTCACTTATATGACATGAAAACAAAAGACTTCTCCCTAAGAGTAAAGTAAGAACAGAGACATAGTTTATAAGAACATGATAACGTGGGTGCTCTTTCACCTACATAGTGACTTTTATTTAGTACTGGAAATATAGTCATCATGAGTCCTCTGTACTAGCTATTCTGAAATATACAATTAATTGGTGGGAACCATAGTTCATCTTCCTCCAACCCTCATCCCCTTTCTGGTATTAAGGATCAACCCTAGGGGTACTCTACCACTAAACTAATCCCTAACCCTTTTTATTTTGAGACAAGGTCTCACTGAGTTGCCCAGGGTGGCCTCAAACTTAAGACCCTCTTGCGTCAGTATCCCAAGTAGCTGGAATTACAAGCATGGACCACCATATCTAGCTTCTTTCTTTCTTTCTTTCCTTTTTCTTTTTTTTTGGTACTGGGATCGAGCTCGAGTCCTTGCGCTTTCGAGGCAGGCAGTGGAACCACTGAGCTAAATCCCCAGCCCAGCTTTTTTCTTTTTAACACAAAAAGGAACATTAGGGATTTTTTTTTTCTTGGTACCAGCGATCAAACTTGGGACCTTGCGCTTGCAACGCAGGCGGCGGAACCAATGAGCTAAATTCCCGGCCCCATTAGGGATTTTTTTAAAAGGTGAGAATGAACATAATCTAAAAATAACTATATAAATAATATAAATTAAACGATGAACATAATCAAATAGAGGATTAAATATGGTTAGAATTTATTAACTCTTTGGTAAAAATATAAATTTTAAAAGAAGATTGTTAATTTTTAAACTTTATTATAAAAACAGTAATGTTAACTGAGCAAAAGTTGTGAAATAGGGCCGGGGATTTAGCTTAGTGGTTCCAGTGCGTGCCTTGCAAGCGAAAGGTCCCGAGTTCGATCTCTGGTACCAAAAAACAAATAAAAAAATCCCCCCAAAAACAACAGCAAAAAAAGTTGTGAAATAAATAGAAATAAAGTTTAAAAACAGCCAAATTAGGGCCAGGGATTTAGCTCTGTGGTTGCGCCACCTGCCTTGCAAGTGTAAGGTCCCAAGTTCGATCCCTGGTACCAAGAAAAAAAAAAAAAAAGTCAAATTATATCACCTAAAGATAAATGGTGTTAATATCCTACAGATCTCTACATTTCAAATTTATTTTAATTAAAAATCTAAGAACCAACTGTATAGTATTTATATTCTTTTGAACATCAACTGTTCTTTGAAAATAACTTTAAATTGTCATTTTTGTTTAATTGCAAAATATATATTATAGAAAATCTGGAAAAGAATAAAAAAATATAAAGAGGTAGTAATCTTCCAAAATTCAATTAGCCAAAAAGGTGCTATGTAATACTTTGTATCCTGCTTTTTATTCCAATCTAGTTATTATCTTAAAATCCTTTCCCATAACTGTATGACTTTAAACAGCTCTGTAATATTTCATCACGATTGGTTTCACAGTTTCATTCCCCAACCCCACATTAATTCCTGTTGTTTTCATTATTGCTAAGTTTTTGGCATTATATATGCTGCTAAAATGAACATTTTAATACTTAAACCTTGAAAAATATATATAATTAATTCCTAAAGCCAACTGTTAGGTTAAAAGGTATATAAAGTATTTTAAGGACCTTGAAATGGAGTTTGATTCCTGGTACCAAAAAATTAAGAATAAATATTTTTCCAGGAAGGTTTTTTTTTTTGGTACAGGGATCGAACTTGGGTCCTTGCACTTGCGCAGCAGGAGGCGAAACCACTGAGCTAAATCGCCAGCCCTCCAGAAAGGTTTTATCAATTTATAATCCCAACACATACATGACAGTGTCTCACTGAAGAGGTTGGCACTTTTTGTAAATTACCTTTTTAACCCATTGTTAATTTTTCTCTTATTATTCGATACATCTTCACATTTTCCTGTTGGAATTTTTATCATTGATTCTTTTTTTAAAAAAGGTGATTATTGGGCTGGGGATTTAGCTCAGTGGTTCTGGCGCCTGCCTTGCAAGCACAAGGTCCCAAATTTGATCTCTGGTACCCAAAAAAAAAAAAGGCGATTATTTATTAAGGATATTATTATTATTATTATTATTATTATTTTTTGGTACCAGGGATCGAACTTGGGGCCTTGTGCTTGTGCAGCAGGCGGCAAAACCACTGAGCTAAATCCCCGGCCCTATTAAGGATATTATTAAACTTATTGTAAATATCTTCTCCCAGTTTTCCATTTGTCTTAATGCTAGCTACAACATTTTTTGATAAGTAGAAGGTGTGGGGTTTTTTGGTTTTTACTATTTCAACAGCCAAGATTATCAGTTTTAGTATTTATTTTTATGACATTTTGTTATTTTTATCCTTAAAAATCCTTCCTCATTATAGACACAGATGGTTACCTATGTTTTCTTTTTCTTAAAATTTTTACTTCACAGGGCCAGGGATATAGCTCAGCAGCACTACACCTGCCCATACCAAAAATAAATAAATAAATAAATAAATAAATAAATAGTTTTACATTATATATAATTCTTTTTTTTTTCTTTTTTTCCTCATTAACTTTATTGGTACATTTTAGGTATACAATACAGTTACATTCATCATTGGGATCTTGTACCATTACAAGAGTCTCTTGGTTCTTATTTTTTTTTTCCCCTTCCTTTGCCCTCCCTTCACCCCCTCCACCCTTCCCTATTTACAAAGACCTTGTTTCAATTTTTTTCCTCTTCTCATATTTATTCCTTTCCCTTTTTTCCCTTTCCCTACACCTCCCAATTCCCCTGCTCTTTTAGACTTTTTCTTCCTGTTACATAGTATCAGTTATACATTTTAAAAATTACAATATTAAGATCTAGGAGACATTACCACAGATTTTACAGAATTTAAAAGGATATAGAAAGCATATTACAAAAATCTTTTTTGACATAAATTTGACAACTTCTAAGAAGTAACTTAGAAGACAAATTAATGAAACTAACTCTGGAGGAAATATAAAATTTGAATAGCACCTATTAAAGAAAGTATATTCCTAGCTTGAAAACCTACCTATATGACAACAGCAGGCTCATAAACATTTTAACTGATAAATTATATTAAATAATTAAAGCAGAAAAAAGGAACACTTCTCCCCTCATTTTAGGAACTCAACATTGTGCTAATCCTAAAATTGGATAAAGATAATAGAAGAAAAAAATATGAACATAGGCAGAAATTTGTTTAACAAAACAAACTATTAGAAGTCAGATCTGGCAGGATGTAGAAAGTGGTTTTGTTATAGGGATGGCAGTGTTGGTTCAGCATTGGAAGATCCACCCCCAAAAGTCATCATTTTAACAGAGGAAAGGAAAAAGCCATATGATCCTGTCACTAGTTGGAGAAAAAGTATTGGACCAAATTCTACAGCTGTTCATGGTAAAAGCTATCAGGAGACTAGAAGTAGAACAGATACTTCTCAACAAATTAAAGACATGTACTCCATACTTCCAGCGAGAACACCTTGTATGAATGGAGAAGATACAATGCTTTCTCCTTAAGGTAGGGAACAAGGGCAGATATTTTTACTCTTTATCTGTCCATTAAACTTTGAAATCTAGTCCCCACCAAAATAGTCTGGCAATAAAATGACACAACTAGGATAGGATTGGCACGGCAGAAGCAAAATCTTTCTATGTAGATGAAATGATCATCTACAGAGAAAATACTAAGAAATCTCTAGGAGCCCCTAGAACTTGTACTTGAATTTAGCAGGATTAGAAAACACAAGGTATATATAAAAATTCAGGTCTGTGTATACTTGCTATAAATGAAGAACTGGATATTGAAATTTAAAAGTTACACAGGAGTACAAAGGACCTGGAAAAGCCAAAAACAAAAACAAAAACAAAAACCGTGTTGGAAGACGTTTAGTACCTAATTTTAAGACTTCCTCTAAAGCTACAGTAATCAAGGCTGTGTTGGTGTAAGGAAAGACATATAGATCATTGGAATAAAACAGAGGATCTAGAAATAGAACCACACATATATGGTCCACTGAGTTTTAAAAGATTATTTAACATTAGCATTTTATAGAATATAAACTGGATTCAAGAGCCGAGGAAGAGATAGTGTCTTCAGCAAACAGCACCAAAACACCTGGTATCCGTATATAAAAAATTAACCTCAACCTTTTTTTTCCATACATGAAAATAACTTGAAGGGATCTATGAACCTAAATAAGAAAGCCTAAAAGTATAAAACTTTAAGAAGAAATTAGAAGGGAAAATATTTATGAATTCAGGGTAGGCAAGAACTACCTAGGATACAAAAAACATGATGCATAAAAGAAAAAAATTGATAAATGAGATTCCATCAAAATTTAGAACTTTAAATGACATCATTAAAATGAAAAGTAGTCCTTAAACAGACCATATTTACAATGCATATAACCTATGACCGGAATATATAAAGAATTCTTAGAGCTCATTATAGACAACCCAATTAAAATGTAGACATAAGAAGATGATAAATAGCCAGGATAGCACAAGGAATGGTGTGCAACTCTAGAATCAGAAAAACACTAATCAGTACAATAATAAGATTGAATTATACACTCATTAGGGAGATGAAGTCAAAAGTTTTAAAAACCTTGTCATGGCTTTTTCTTTTTGTTGGATTCTCCCCCTTTGGGTTTAATTTGTCATGCCCAATGGATTCATTCTGCTGGGCTTCCTGGGGTTGTGATCCTCATTGTCTTTTCCTAGGGTATTGTCTAAAATTTTTGGAGTGCCGGTTTGGTATTCATGAAGTTCCTGAGGTGCTCTTTATCATGAAAGTATCTTATTTCTCCATCAATTTTAAAAGATAGTTTTGCAGGGTACATCAATCTGGGTTGGAGGCTATTTTCCTTTAGGGCTTGAAATACATCACTCCAAGCTCTTCTTGCCTTGAGGGTTTGCACTGAGAAGTCTGCTGTGATTCTGATGGGCTTTCCTTTGTATGTGATTTGTTTCTTTTCTCTCACTGCTTGTAGAATTTTGTTCTTCTGTTGGATTTCTGGAATCCTAACTATTATATGCCTATGTGTAGATTTTTTTTGATGAAGGCTAGCTGGAGTCCTATGTGCCTCACTTATCTGTATGTCAAGTTCTTTTCTCCTGCTTGGGAAGTTTCCTGCCATCACTTCTGTGAAGTTTTTTTATGTCATCTGCACTCTCTCCTCTTTCTTCATTGACTCCAATCAGTCTTATGTTATTCTTCTTTGCATCGTCTAGCAGCTGCTGGATTGATTTCTCATGTTCCCTTACAATTTTAAAGCAATTTTTCTTTTCCTCCTCACTAATTGCAATCTTATCTTCTATATGTGAAATTCTATCCTCACATTGGTTCATTCTGCTGTGCAGACTTTCGATGGAGTTTTTAATCTCTTGGAAATCTGTTTGTATGTGTTTTATGGATTCCATTTGTTTCCTATGTTGGGATTCCATCATATTCCTCAGATCCTCTATATTTTATCTGTGTCCTCTCTAGATTAATCATTTCTTGCACCATGAGCAAAATCTTTCCTGTTATCTGAGTAATTATTTCTGATTTCATTTTTCCCAGATCCTCTTTTGTTGCCAGTTCAGAGAGTCCAGGTGGTTGAGTATCAGAGTGTTCCATCTCGTTTCCCTTTGGGATTGCTGTAGGTGATCCAGAAGTCTGTTTTTGAGGCTTGTTTATGTGTCTTCTCATTTCCACGGGGTGGGGGGGGTGAGCTTCTGGCACCCACGTGGCTTACCCTCTCTGCCCTAGGAGCCTGGGATGGAGGCGGGGAGCTTCCTTCCAGGTGCTGGGACCGGCTGGGCTTCACTGTCCTAGGAGCCTGGGATGGCGGTGGGGAAGCTTCCTTCCAGGTGCTCCATTATATATAATTCTTTATCTGGAGTTTTAGCTTTGTTTATCACCAAGTGAGGTAAGAATCCATCTAATTCTTCAAATAGATAACTAATCTACCCAGCAGGGGTAACTACATAATCCCTTCTTTCTTCATTAATTGAGATGACATCTTAAGCAGAGTTTGAATTTTTATGTATGCTAGATGATCACCAGCTCATCTATTCTGTTCCTTGGATTCATATGTGTTGTTATTTCTGTAACATCATAGTAGGAGGTTAGGCAAGCTCTTCCCACAACACATTCTTCCTTTGTTTTCAGAACTATCTTGGCTATTTTCAACCATACCTATTTTTAAATGAACATTTAAAATAATTCTACCAAAGGAAAAAGCTCTATCAATTATAAACAAAGAAATGCAAGCTCTGATTAATATTAGATTAAATCTCTAAATCAGAAAATTCAAATGTTGTATCCTGACATAGGTGGTGATCCCATGAATCTCTACATGTTAAAATTCATAAAGTTAGACACTAGAAGAAAAAAAGTCAATTTTACAGTATAATGTAAAAATAGATAAAATAACTTCCATACATTATAATATTCATATTTGGAATAGTTATTTTTAGTATGATTGTATGTAAAATAATAGTTATGTGAATGACAAAGCTTTTAAAATTTAACTAGATTTTGTATTTTTCCTTGAGCATTACTTATAAATCATTCACCTTCTACAAATATCTTAAAAACTAATTCAAATCAGAAAAAAAATCAACTTTATTTCCAACTATCATTGCATTTTACTGAATAGATATATAATGATAAATGATAGCTTGCTTGAAATTCAACACCAAAAACTATTTATCTTTCCACTGGTAGAAGCAATTAGGTATGACAAACTGGCACCACAAGCTTAGCTTTGCCAAAGCACTTCTATGTAGAAGGGTTCTAACTCTTGTCATCTTCAGTGCAAAACAAATATACTCTTATTTGTGATTGAAAAATTATGAGATTTTATATTATTTTATAAAGAAATTTTATTTCAAGTTGCCTGCCTAACATAGGAAGAAACTGAAAGTTGCTACAGGGTATGGATTTTGCTGTCTCTGTGCCCTGTGTTGCTTCTGGAATCATAACTTCCCTCTCAGCTCATCCTCAAAAATCACTTATGTGCACAGGAAAGCCATTAATTAAATGATTACAAGGGAAAACTGTCTTAAACATAATTCAGTACAATTCTGACCTTTTCAGAACCTACTAATCTTATGAGTTGTCATCAGATCCCTTTCCCCACCTAGTCAGTACAACAACATTGAGTTTAACAGGTGTATAACTTAAAGACAAATTCTTATTGCAGTAAATTAGAAATCAGGTCAGGAAGAATGTCAAAGATTAATCTTCACAGATTAATATAGCTGGAACCATCAATAATCCTTTACCAAATGATTTAATGTCCACAATGCAATCCTCTTAAACTCATTGGCTTCTAGATGTTTTTACCATCTGCAGCCTTTTACCATAGAAACAGAGACAATGCTCTTGAGCTTCTGGCAACAACAGCCTTTGAAAGTGGCTGTTCTATATTTAACTAGTTTGACCTATATGCAAGCGTTCATTCCATCAGCCTGGACGCTCAAAATCACAGAGGGAATGCTTTTCCTCATTATGCAATACACATATTTATGTTCCATGGAATTAGCTGGGTAATCCAAGGTATAACTCAAGAGGCTGGCTATGATTAAAGTCTATGTAGAAATTTTTGCCAACTCAGTCTTATCATTTTTTTTTTTTTTTTTGGTACTGGGACTGAATTTAGGACCTTGCGAGGCAGGCGCAGGTACCACTGAGCTACAACCCCAGCTCCTATTAGTGTCATATTTAAACTGTCCACAAGTTTAAAATAAGCACAAAAGTTACTTATATAGCCACATGGAAACTATCACAACTGAGATTTTATAAAATGCTTTATTATATGGCATCTTACCTCTCCTGTGCCTTGTATAATCATCAGGGTTTATTAGATTCAATTTATTTTTTAAATTTTTATTTTTATTACTACTTTTTTTTTTTTGGTACCAGGGATCGATTTATTAGTACATGTTTGCAGTGCATAATGATTACATTCATTGTGGAGAGTCCATAACACAGATTTTTTTCATCCCTCCCCCACTTCAATCTCTTGGCCCCTTTCCCTTTTGCACATCAATTTCAGTTTTTTAAATTCTTTCACGAGCAGTTCAAACTATTTATAAAGACTGATATTTCATGACATTTTTTAATTTGTTTGTTTTTTGGTACTGGGGATCAAACTCAAGACCTTGCACTGGCGAGACAGGTGCAGTGCCACTGAGCTAAATCCCCAAAATCTTAAGATTTTGTTGTTTTTTATTTTGTCCCAGGGGATCGAACTCAGGACCTTGTACTTGCCAGGTAGGTGCAGTGCCAGTGAGCTAAATCCCCGGCCCCATCACGACATTTTTGATAAGTCTTCCACAGAACAAAAAGGAAAATGTATTTCTAAATATAGAATAATGTATTTTTAAGAATAGAATAAAAGGGCCAGGGATTTAGCTCAGTAGTTTTGCTGCCTGCTGCGCAAGCGCAAGGACCTGAGTTCAATCCCTGGTACCAAAAAAAAAAAAAAAGACAAAAAAGAATAGAATAAAATTCATTCTCTTGCAATAACCCTGATTGTTTTAGAAATCTAAGATACATTACACTATTTCATCATCTTGGAAATACTTTCTCACCAAGAATTCTCAACTGTGCTAAAAAAGATTAAAATAATAAGAAAATGGAAGAATGATGAAATTATTTCGAAGAATAATGCAACAGTGAAATAAATATCACTATAAAATCATTCTTGGCCAGATTATGGCAAAGAAAATCAACAGAGGAGGAAATACTGTTCCTTAGTAGGAAATGGAATATCATACAATTATTAAAACAAACAAATATTTACCTAGACCAACATAAACAGGACTCAGAAATATATGTCTCAAATTCTAAGTCTTATTTTCTCTCAATCCCTTAAAAATGGCATTCACTGGATGACTTCTGTTTCGTTTTTGCTTTTTTTCAGGTACTGGGGATTAAACCCAGGGCCTTGAGCATGCTGGGTAAGTGCTCTGTCACTGAAGAATGTCCCCTGCCTTTTTAAGAATTTTTTTTAGACAGAGTCTCCATAAGTTGTCTAGGCTGCCCTTGAATTTGTGATCCTCCTGCCTTAGCCTCTCAAATACCTGGGATTACAGGTGTGTACCACCACAATCTACTGTAATGATTTCTTGTTTCCATTATTTCTAAAATGCAGCTGCTAGCCTTAAACTGACTGGATGGGTGGAGCCTGCCCAAAGTTAGGGAGGACACTCTCCTTTACTCAGCCTACCAATTCAAAAGTTTATTTCATCTAGAAATAATCTCAGACACACCCAGAGTACTATTTCACCAAAATTCTGGGCACTGTGGCCCAGTCAAGTTGACACAAAATTAACCATCACATTCTGGCCTGGTTTTTAAATATATATTTTTTTCTAAGGCCCAAACAAGTTTGCCTTTGAGCTTTGACAACTCAATCCTGCCAATTTATACTTAAGCCAACTCATGTAAGTAAACTAACTTTCTGCTCATGGGCCTTACATGCATATAATTCTATGTCTATTCATGGATTTAATTTATACCTTCGTAAGAGATAAGAGTTCAAGCCTTTGGATGCAATGTGGTATAAATGTGTCACTTGAAAATATATTCATGATCTGTTTTTGCAAACCTTTTGGTTTATACAATACTCTCTTTTTGTATTATGAACATGTGGGTAATGACATCTGCTCATATCATGTAAATTCCTCATAATCTCTTCACAGTGTAATACATAAACTAGTTACTAAGTAAATTTTATCTGCAAGTTGTTTCAAAATACAGACCACAATAACAAGTTTGCCTTCATACTTTGGGTTTCATTCATTACATAAGTGATAGCAAATTTTTACTAAGTTATATTTGTATTACCCTCCTTTGCTCCTCTTCAGCATCAGCAAAAAGTTTGCGAATGTTAGCCTCTGATTCACCCACATATTTGTTAAGAATTTCTGGCCCATTGACCACTTTGGGCTCTCTTGCATTCAACATCTTGCCAATCTGTCGAGCCAAGAGAGTTTTACCACAACCTGGGGGCCCATATAGCAGGATGCCTTTAACATGTTTACAACCTGAAAAGGAGAAAAAAAAAGTCTTACAACTAAAATCCAAGTAATATATCCAAAGGAAAGTTTTGTTTTTCATATGCACTTTAGGAAAAACACAGTGATACTATTTATATATGTTAAGATCCTTGTGCTATGAACAGAATAAACAAACATTCCTCTTTCCCTCTTACTCTCTCACATCTAGAAACAGTTCCTATACCAGTACTAATATTTGCATGGGGGAAAGTTGCAAGTTAAAAAAATCTCTGGATAAGAATGAACTATCACTTAGAACAATCTTTTTTTTTCGGTACTGGGGATCGCACTCAGGACCATGCGCTTGAGAGGCAGATGCAGTGCCACTGAATTAAACCCCCAGCCCAGAACAATCACTTTTAACTTTGAAAATATCTTTTTGGTTTAAATATCTAATTAGGAAATACTTATTCTTATCTTTTAAGGTCAGAGGGAAAATATCTGGCATAAAGGAAATTTAACCCTAAACAGACTTATGATAGTAAGGCTATGGAAACTATATCTCAGTCATAGAATGCCAGGTCTACCTATTAATACAAGCACTCGGAAAAGGGGAAAACACATATAAGTTGTGTGAATATAGAAGAATCCAGAGGATCCAGGTGAACATCACCTATTTTTGGATAAAGCTGAATGTCTTTCTTCATGTGATTAATGTAAAGTGAGGCACATGCTTCTTTAGAGCAACTCAGATGACAATGAAGTTTCAAAAGTAGTATTCAATTACTTTCTAGGCAAGCATTGCTGAATGCCTCACAGATACTGTTAACAGAGCCAGGCATAGTGTCACACACCTGAAATCCCAGTACTCAGGGAGGCTGAGGCAGGAGGATCTCAAGTTCAGGCCCAGCCTGGACAACTTAAGAGAGAGAGACCCTGTCTTAAAACAAAAAATAAAAAGAGCTGGGGATAAGCATCAGTGTGAAGCACCTGGGTTCAATCCCCAATATAAAAAACAAAACAAAACAAAATCCCCAAACCATATTATTAACAATCCGAAATAGCAAGAGTAATGATCTAGATTCCCCAGGGCTTCCCTAGTTAACTCTACATGAATGTTTACTCCATTTCTTAAGATGAAGACCCGTGGCTTCTCTTTACTTTTCTGGGAACTCTCACCTTTCTAGTAATTTCACAGTTAAGGTACATAGCTCCATTCAGATGTTTTTTTTCTTTATATTCTACCCAAAAAAGCACTTTATGTAGCGACAGGATTATTAGATTTCACTGTCATTAATATGGATAAAAAAATCTCTGGAAATGTGATGTACCTAATATGCTTCCATGGAAAATGATTTGTCCTTATTTGAAATGAAAACCTTAAAAAGTATACCTTTAAAAATACAACAATATATGTGATAAATCACTTAAAATGAATCACAAGATATAATCAACACTGTTAGAAACTAGATTCTGAGGAAGATCTTTTGGGTTCCCAATGTGGTCCTCACATCTTATGACAAGAAGGACTTCCTCTTATGTCTTTGAAAGCAACTAAGATCTGTGCATATAGCTCTGCTTATGAGAAGAAGGGAACTTAGTGTAAACACTTGAAAGCTCAGAGTTATAGGGCTTCTCATCATGGAATAAATCCCTGCCCCCAAGATCATTGCTCAATAAAATGTCTTCATCCTTTGATCCATCCCTCAAAGCTTATCCCTCAGAGCAGCGGGGATAAGCTCGAGCTTCTCTAGAGGCCAACTGCACTTAGCACTGCCGCCATCTAAGTCACTGGGACATACTGGATGAGGCATTAGAACTTGGCTCCCAATCTTCCCCTCCAAGCCAACGACAAACTATTCATTTCATATATATTAATTTCATATACATATACACATCCCATAATACAGTCAGGTGGTAGTGGCAGATCAGACACAGGGAAAGGATTCAGAAAGGAGAAAAGGAAGATGTGCTGAATACCTACAAAGCCTTATCCTCATCTCCGGTTTCTTGATTTTCTCCAAGTTTATTACTTTTCTCTTAACCATACTTTCTTTCATATTAAGCCATGTTTTCTTGGAAGAATTCTTAAATTCCTAGCCCTCTTATCTTCTGTTATACCCATTCCATGAACCCTTACCACAATATGGCTTTACTGCACCTACACATTGGCCACAGAGCACAGGCAGAGAAAATTACACCACTATTCTGACTGATATCCCATTTCATACTATCCAATTTCAATTCTACTCTCATTGCTTTCTCAAAACTGTATGCCACCCTTTACTTGTCTTTGTTAGCTCCTCTCTAATTTTCCTTATTAATTATCCAAATATTTACTACTCTCTCAAGAGTTACCCCATGCCACTGATTCTTAAAGATGACCTACATTCCTCATTCCTATTTTATATATTAAAAAAAAAAAGATCACCAAGCATGAACCTCTTCTAGGGCTTTGCTGCTCTATCTACAAAGTGGTCAGGAGACACATCTGTACTTAATTTCAACCTTGGTTCTAATTACTTCTTTATATGCTATCTTCTTTATTAGATGATGCACTATTCAAGGGCATGTATGTACAGTCTTATTAATTCTGAATCACAAACACCCAGCCTAACGCCCAGCACATAATGTATTGCTCAATAAAGGGCTGAATGAGTAAACTGTTGATTCCTTCCCTGCAAAACTCAAAGATTATGAAAGAAAGAAGATTTTTTCAAAATTATTTGAGGCCCTTAATATATGGAAGAGTGTGTTTTTTAAATTGCGGAACTAATTCAGATACTTAAGAAAACACAAACATTTGTAATAACTGAGATTTTGCAAATTTAGTGAAACAGTATAATATACAAATACTGGAATCTTAACTCTGTTCTTGTACATAGCACACTTTGTTTAATGTGTTTTGTATTAAAATGACTCAGATCTTAATAAATAATTTATAAAACATTGCCACAAAGGTTAAAAGACACAAATTTAATGCATATATCTGAAATGAGTGACTACATTTAAAAATATAACATCAATAGGAATGTCTTAGAAGCTGTAGTCTGCACTGTTACTCTTAATTTCTTTAGGATCTCAACTAAGCACATAAAAAAAATATTGACATGTAAAGACTTTCAAAATTCACTTTCACAAAAGAATCAGTTACTTGAATAAGCATGGAAATGGGATTCTGCTGTTACCACTATTGTTATAGTCTATTCTGACTTATTAAATAAGCATTGGTCTCTAATTTTAAATGAGTCATAAAAACTAATTCCATTCAACAAAAGTGTATTATGCTCCTGTTTAGACTAGGTACTAAAGTAGGTGTTAGGTATACAAACATGAAAAAGTCTATACCTAGCTTAGTAGGAAAGAAATAAAAATAAGTTACTATAATATGGCATAACAGAGATATGTATGAAATCCTTTTAGAATCTATCCAAGAGAGACTAATTCTGACAGAGTGATGGCAGAAAATTAGGAATGGACAAGGGGAAGAGGTAACATTGAATCTGGAACTAGAAGGATGAATACGAGGTTTGTGGTTGGAGAGTGGAAAGAAATGGTACCACAAAGATAAAGACTATAATAGTCAAAGGCATAAAGGTATGGACATAGAAGCTGTTCTCTCAAAACAATTAGCAATAGCTAGTCTTGGAAGGGAGGAGAAAGTAGTGCCTAGAGATGAAGCTGGCAGGTTTCTAACTATGTATGAGTTTTTAATTTGTTTTGCAGGTGATGAGATATGTATATAAAAGCTAACTTTGCTGGTAGAGTGGAGAAAGGATTGGAGAATGAAGATGCTGAGGGTGGAACAGTAGCTGAAGGCAAGTTTTTAGCTTTTTTCTGGAAACACTGACTCATGAGATGATTTTAGAGTTCCGCCAGTTGAGCTTTTTTTTTTTTGTACTGGGGATTGAACTCAGGAGTTGAGCTTTTATATCATTCCAAGTCCTACAAGAACATAAAAGCAAATGGGTTCAGAGGCCTGGGGAGGATGCTCTTCCCCCTGCTGATGCCCTAGCTTTCTCTTGAGCTTCTCTAGAACATGAAGCCCTGACTGATTTTGAGGAATGGCTGGCTGATCTCTGGCTGCCTGACTACTGAGCTGTGCTGACTGCAACTCCTTTTTTTCCACTTTAGTTTAATCTTACAGGCCCACTCACTATTCAGGGATCACTAACCTGGATTAGTGAATTAAACAGCAAAGGAAAGATAGGGAAAAAAAATCAGTGGATTTGATTTAAACTGTCATAGTCTCTATTTCTCATTCTTTCCCACAGAATGGTCTAATGGACCTCCTCAGAAAAATGCATGTATATATAATTGGCATACAATTTTGAAGGGATTCTTAAAAACTCTTTGAGGGAAATCCATGGAAGCCAAACTTAAAACGCCTGAACATACTACTGAAATAACCAAAATAAGAGACTAACAATAACAAATGCTGGTGGGGTTGTGGGGAGAAAGGAACCCTTCTCCATTGCTGGTGGGAGTGCAGACTGGTGCAACCACTGTGGAAGTCAGTATGGAGATACCTCAAAGAACTAGGACTAGTGGTCCCATTTGACCCAGCTATTCCCCTGCTGGGTATCTTCCCAAAAGAATTAAAAGAATCATACCACAGTGATATATGTGCACCCATGTTCATAGCGGCACAGTTTGTAATAGCTAAAGCTTGGAAGCAGCCCAAGTGCCCATCAACAACTGGATAAAGAAGATGTGGTTTTTTAATAAAATGGAATACTACTCAGCCATAAAGAACGAAAAACTAGAGTCATTTATAGCTAAATGGATGCATATCAAGGCCATACTCTTAAGTGAAATAAATAGGACAAACGTGTAAATACCAAATAGTTTCACTAGTGTGAGAAACTGATAGTGTAAACGAGAGTTAAAATGATTAAAATGAATAACTGATAATTTGAAATTGGAAAAAAGGTCCAAAGACGGAACAGTGAAGGGAGGGGAAGGGGAAAGGAAAAGAGGGAAAGGAAAAACTATGAGAAAAGAAAAACAAATGGAAATGAAATCTATGTAAATAGGGAAGGGTGGAGGGGGTGAAGGGCGCACAGGTAATGGGGAAAAAAATAAGAACCAAGATATATCATGTACAGGTACAAACACCCAATGATAAATATAAACAAATTGTATACCTAAAGTGTACCAATAAAATGTACCAATAAAATTAATTTTAAAAAAAGATCAAGGAGAAAAAACAAAAAGAGACTTAACAATACAAAAAGGCAAGAGTCATAGAAAATAGTAAGAAAAGAAAGGAAGATGTGGGAGCTATTTATCAGAGGTTGGAGACCAAATGAAAATCAAAGAGGGAAATGGAGTCAAGAATGACCTTAATGTAATGTTTGGGGATACAGGTAAAATGACAACCACAGGGACACCAAGAAAACAGAAGAGGTAGAGGAGCCATCCACAGAATAGGGGAAATCATTACTTTGTTTTTGGCTAACAGGCATCTGAGATTTGGGCAGTTATAGCTATGAAAAATACAGACTGAAAGCCCAGAAAAGATATCAGAATGACTGATTCTGATATTTTAAAACATTTTTTGAATGGCTGCCCTGGGCACATGGAAAGTCACAAGAAGTTTTAGGCAAGAGAATGTGACAACAGGGACACATGCTGCAAAGTGAATGAAGCCTGGGAAGAGGACACTAGGTTTAAAAATCTAAAAGTTCATGATGATAGAGTCTTAGATCAGGGTCAGAGCATTTTGAGTTGAGGTGTCTTCCTTTTACTCAGAAGGAAGTTAAGCAATATAAGCAGGTTCGGAGATCACACTTTCAGGAGCCTGGCTACACAGAAGAGGGATTCAGGGATACAGCTTGTCCAAAATGCCTATCCTTCTGAGACTATTTATGAGGATAAGAGAAAAGAAGCCAACTTAGCAAGACTTTTTCTCAAAATGTTTACGAGATGAAGCAGGAGCCAGGTAGGTCATCTATAACACTAGGGATGAGGAGACAGAATACTGAACAACCTGGTAAAAGTCTGAAGGAACACAGGGAATTAGGAAAATATGTGGGGAAATGTGACTGAGAAGACAGATGCCATTATGTAAGTGAACTTAGCATATGAGATTCAGGTCATCGAGGGACTATCCTCTTATATAAGCAAGTCCCAGTGCTAGATAAGGTGTAGATTCTTATTCAATTCTATAAATGTTTCATCAAGATTAGTAACATGAGGTAATAACAAGATTAAGTTAATTTGAAGTCAACATATTTACAGCTCAATTCTGTTATTTAATCTTCACACCAAAAGTATAAGGTAAAAACTATCACATGAATGTTCTCATCATTTTTTTTTCCATTTCCACAAAGTCTGAGGCTTTGATCTTTATTTTCAAGTCATTCTTATCTCTTCTCCTGCCTCTTTAACTTATATAAGTAAGAATTATCATGGGCAACTAGTATAATAAAATGCAGTTCCAAAGAATTTCTTTTCATTTCCTGTGGCTAAGTAGTTGACTGTTTAATAACTTCTCCTGTTAATCACCTTCTAAAAAAATACTTTTTTTTTTTGGTACCGGAGATCGAACTCGGTACCTTGCGCTTGCGAGGCAGGTGGCAGCATCACTGAGCTAAATCCCCAGCCCAATAATTACTTTTCATTTGGATAAAATACAAATATATTAACAATTCTTGATTATAGTAACAGAAAGGCAGGTGGAAGTGAAAGATATAATCCAAAATGGTTAAAACATATTCATATATGAACGTCCTAATTCTTTGTATATATAATTAACTTACTAATTCTATATATATAGTTATTATTGGAGGTCTAAATAACATGAAATGACAAAGAAATAGAGCAAATGATAATATCCTTGTTTGTTAAGGATTTAAGTGACTCAGACATCAGAACTTCATTATAGGTCTATATTCTCATGCCTGCAATCTCAGCACTTAGGAGGCTGAGGCAGGAGTATCCTAAGTTTGAGTCCTGTCTGGGCAACTTAGCAAGACCTTGTCACAAAATAAAAATAAAAAGGTCTGGAGATGTAGCTCAGCATGAAGGCCTTAGGTTCAATCCCCAGTACCATAAAAACAAACAAAACAAAATAAAAAACAAAAGCTGTATACTATAAAGAACTTAGTATACACTGGCTTATATCTTATTCTAGACCATTTGCCATAAATTATTTTTAATGATTTAGGAGAATCTGAATCACAAAGCTGAATTTTAATTATGCTTCACAGTAGATACTTATCAAAGAAGGCCAAAAGTATCATTTCTGGCCGGGTGTGTAGCTGAGGATTAATTGAATTAAACAGGAAATCAGGTGAAAATCTCTAGAGAATTACAAATTACTAAGAGCCCCATTTTCTGGATTCTCAGACCTGGATTTCACAAACTGTTGAAAAATATTTTTTTAATAGGGGAAAATGCTGTTATTTTAAGTTATTTAGTTTTTATTTTTGCAAAGGAAAGATTTCTTTAAAAAAACCCAAAACCCTGACACCATCAATCAGCACCATTTCATATAAGAAAATACATTTTAATATCAAAAGGTAGGACAGACATCTCAGGATAAAGGGCAGTCTTTTGTGTTAAATAAATTCAGTTTTGTGTACATTGTTAAAAGTGGGGGTCTGGTGTCAGTTTGCCTGGATTCAAATCCTGGTTCTAAATAATAGCAGCAACTACTTCCAAAGGTTATCATGAGGATTAAGCACACACAATGCACATAAAGTACCTAGCAAACTTCCTGGTACACAGAGCTCATAAATATTGGCTATTAACATTAGTTTATATTTTCATTTTGCTGTGGATGAGTGATGAAATGGAACCAGACTCCCAATTAGTATGTGGAAATTTAGATTACAATTAGGTGCCCATAAAGCTTTTAAATGACTATTTTGCTTACCAAATTCCTTCTAGAACTGACAGTTGTGACCATCTGGCCCCTTATAACTTTATTTAACACTACTGTCACTGAACTTTTTTTTTTTTAACTGTATATCCTTTTATTGGTACATTTTAGGTATATAATGACATTCATCATTGGAAATTTGCACCTTTACATACTCTCTTTGTTCTTATTTTTCCCCCTTTCCCTGCCTTCCTTTCAACCCCTCCATCCCTCCCTATTTACAAAGACTTTGTTTCCTTTTTTCCATTTTCTCATATTAATTCCATTCCCTTCTTTCCTTTCCCCTACCCCTCCCACTTTCCCTTTACCCCTTTTCTTCCTATTTCACATTATCTATTATATTTTTTAGTCCTTATTTACACTTTCAGTTTCTCACACTAGAGAAACTATTCGGTATTTACACATGTGTGTCCTATTTATTTCACTTAAGAGCATCACCTCAATGGTGTCACTGAACTTTGCAAATTACAGTACCCATTCCATTGATGAACCTCAAGCTCCAAATTGACATGGTAGTAAATGAGTTGGACCATAACATTTTTACATTGATTTTATTAGCACTTCATTCAGTAAGTCAGGATTTTCTGTAGCATTAGCTGCTCTTCCAGCTGGTCTACTAATGGAGTCAGTGCTGCCTGTTTATCTTATGCTTCATGGAGAGTCAATTTAACTAGTTTCTCAAGCTTTCCAAGCTCATATGGAGTCAACATGTACCTTATCCATAAAAAAGCCAAGCTACCATGATTATCAGTTCCACATGTACACATCCCTTCTACCTTTTCCCTCCTGTTTTATCATTCAAGTAGAGTATGTTTGTTTTCCAATGCTCCCCTTTCCCCTCAACTGTAACCCCTCTCATGGTCCTCAGCCGCCACCGTCCCTTTCTACAGGCACTCAGCTGGAAGAACTGGGAGCAACACGGGCTATTTCTGGGTACTTCACTTGAAAGTATATTTACAATGTTAGACCACCACAGTCCATCCTTTGCTTCTTATTCTGAGGTAGATTATATTCTTAGCATTATATTCTTTATCCCCTTCTACTTACCACCTTCTTAGTTGAATCAGTAACCCTCCAACAACATATACAGTTTGGATTCTGTTTGAGCTGCAGGTGTTGCTATCTAATGATTATAATCATATAAATTTTAGTGGGGAGACCTTTAAGAGGCTTTAAGATTTGTACTACATATGGCTTGAAGTGATTTCTAACCTAAAAGTTTTAATAGAATAGAGCCTATCTACTATGATAGGCATGACTAGCCCCACTGATAAAAATGATACACAAACACAAAAACATTTATATGATACCTAACAAACTACCTCTTTTCTTAAAATGGCCTCATAAAAATTACACAGCCTTACTTTTACAACACTGGAATGAACAATAATGCTTATTGTTTACAATCTTCTAAAATATTATCTAAAAAAGTGACAAATACTTTACAGAGCAGTATATTTTCTTTGTTTTCCTAGATGTTACCAGAAGCCAAATGGATTGAAGAAAAACTGCCACCCAATTTTTTGCAGAAAAGGCTATAACAAACACTAATTGTACACAAAAGCAGAATGACAATAAATTAGAAGTGATCTCTGTCAAATTAGCATCAGAAGTGTTTAACTTATTTTTCTGGGCAATATGGTATACTAGGGGAGAGAGAAAACTATGAAGTGGGTTTTGAATGATTCATTATGTTTAAAGGGAAATCCAAAGTGGCTTCCCGTTCAAATGTAGGCACATTCATCATTTGCCAAAGAAGGAGGCTATCAAAAGCCTAGTGGCAGGCCAGGCAGGAAACAGTGACAAGTCTCGCAGGCTTCTCTATACAGTTGTGCATCCAGGTTTAAATGCTTAAATAGTGTGCACACAAACAGAAAATACAATCACAATTAATATTAATGTTTGATCTTCTGATTTAAAGTTTTTACAATTTTTACTTCTCTTCTAGATCTTTTAGAGATTAATAATTGAAATTTTCTTAGCTCTCTTTGACTTACCATGTTAGTAGTACCATATGATTATTAACTCTAAGAAATAGTTTTTGTCTTTTCCAGACATACGATGAGGAATTGGAGCATAACTTCTACCAATGTCTAATACAGGCAGGCCTTTATTTGTTTCAAAGACTGTCAATCAGCATCTAAACTAGCTTATCATCTACATTTGTTTATTAAATCTTTGAGAAAAGGAAACATTTAAGACTAAGACCACTAGTCCTGACCCTATTTGAACAGTCACACTTTTTCATCATCCATTCTCTGGGCATCATTCTGTCTAGCAGAGACTTGCTGATGCCCCACCAACTTTAAAAATGCCACGAGCACTTTAAATTCTGCCATGATAAACTGAAAAAGGCCTATGCCTTGAGCATCAAGCAGCTGTGCAAGATGTCTACCACCTGACTGGTCTGTGTCCAAATTAGTCAACTGAGACTTAATATAGATCTTCTCATTAGATAGCACAGAATAAAGATGGGATGTGTGGAACAACTCTCCAAATTAATCTTTGCTGACACCCCCACCCTTTTACACTCCCTCATAGGGTGTTGCCTGGTATTTCATGAATTCTTGATGACAAAGATCATGCTTCCTCTATAGCAGGTCCTGCCTTGTTGCCATCTGGCAGCATCTATCCTTATTAGTTTCAGAAGTTTACAGTTTTTCCTTTCTTTTTCATTCCTTCTGTCCCTTAGCTTTAAATTTGTTATTTGCTGCTCTATAGGATTCTGGTTCCACCTAATAAATATGTCTTCACTAGCAGACAACTTATGACTTCTTTTCCAAATCTAAACTTCTATCCACTCTAGTAGTTTATGAACTAGTTCAGAAATTCCTCCTTAATTAATACTATATAACTCTGATCACATCTTTGGGCTCAATTCTTCAGTACTCTGAGCAGCAGTTGTCAAACTTTAATGTGCACCAGTGTTCAAAAGCACTTGTTTAAAATACATATTTCCAGGTATAACTCCTAGAAATTTGAATTCATTAAGTCTGGAGTGGAGCTAAATTACAAGCATCCCCAGGTGCATCAAAATGCAATCCAGGGGACACTTTAAGTGTAGTTACAACTGACAGCATACTCAGGTGTCTTCTAAAAGTTCTTAGGTCTTTATTTTACTTAGTGTATATGTTCTATAGCCTCAATTAAATCATAAGCTGATAAGAATAAATTTTCTTATTCTTTAACAAGTTGCAGCTGTAGAAGAGCAAAGAGCTATTCTAACAAGATAAAAGTTATCAAGAATATATGTAAGTTTCCTGTGCTTGATTACAGCTTGGGAAGATAAGGTTTTGTGAGAAATGACTTGGGGTTTTACTCAACAGTAAATTCAGTAAGAGTCAAGATAGAATGAGGAAGTAAAAAAATGTTAATGCAATTTCAGCCTACAGTAAAAGAAGACTGATGTTTTGAACAAAGGGTGGTTAGTACTCGTCTATTTTACAAGAGACCACACTTGTAGTACTCCACTGAGTCCCGATTTCACAGCCTGAGGTGAATATAAACAAACGTTGAAGTGCAGAGAAGTGAACAGAGAAGTGGTGCAGAGAAGTGGTGGGCTAAAGAGCAAGCTTCACAAAAATGGTTGGAGGAACCAACCAATGTGGGAGATTTAACTTCAGAAAGGATGACTCTGGGCCGAGGATTTAGCTCAGTGACACTGTACCTGCCTTGCAAGTGCAAGGTCCTAAGTTTGATCCCTGGTACCAAAAAAAAAAAAAAAAAAAAAGAAAGGATGACTCTGAGGAGAGTTGAAGTTGAGACAGAACAGCTATTTGCATATATCCATCAGGTTTTTACAAGGAAGTAAGATTATTCTTGTTCTGTATAGTCTCAAGGGCAGAACTAGAGCCTGTAATAGAAACTACAAGAATATACATCTCTTCTTAACAAAGAAGATTCAACTTGAACTTACAGTTATCTAGGAGCAGAATCCAAGGGCCGGCAACACAGCTCATTGGTAGAGCACTGGCTTAGCATGTGTGGACCCCAGGGTTCAATCGCCAGCACAGGAAACAAAGAACAAAAACAAACACCCCCAACCCTAACCCAAGTAGAATGCAACTTTAGGAGAGAGTAACTTTCTTGTCACTGGAGAAATTCAAGCTTAGCTTCAGGAACTTGACAAGTTACTCAGGAGACATGCAGAGATGATTCAAACAAAAAAAGACAGACATATGAACTAAACAACTATAAAAAGCCCTTAAAAATGCTGAGATTCTACAATTCCTTTAAGATTCTCTGATGAACTTGCTAGTTTTGAGAGATTTGAAATTATTCTAGGATGGGAAGAAAGAAACCGAAAGGTAGAAAGATAATTAAGAGGCTATCACTACAATTCCAGCACAGAAGCTATGAAAAAGAAAAAAGAATTATTCCTGGCACCAAAAAAAAAAAAAAGAAGAAAAAAGAATTGACCCAAAAAATAAAGCAGAAAAAAAATTAGTATTATTCAATAATGGATTTGACAAATGCATGCAAGGGAAAGAAAAAGGGGGAGAAAACGTAACTTCAACAGAAAATACAGTAAATGTAACTGGGAAGAGATGACCATGTATGGAATGGAAAATTTGTTTAACAAATGTAATAACAGTTTTGGACATTTATTTTTGTTGTTGTTTCTTTTGAGACAGGGTCACACTATATAGTCCAGGCTGGCCTTGAACTTGTGGCGATTCTCCTGCCTCAGCCTCCTTAGTGCTGGGATTACAGTAGGTGTGTGCCACCATGCCTGGCACGTTTCGAACATTTCAAGAATTTATTTCAGTATGAATTCTTGTGAGACATAGTGAAAGCATCTGGAAATATACAGTAAATGTAATCTAAAAATGACTACTAAATACATGGAGGATAAAAGGAATTAATAGATTTATGTGAAATATTGTCTTTTGTGAATGGAATTATTAAGACTTCTCATTTAGTAGTATAGATCTGTTCTTTTTTTTTGGTACCGGGGATCGAATTCGGGACCTTGTGCTTTCGAGGCAGGCACTGGAACCACTGAGCTAAATCCCCGGCCCATATCTGTTCTTGATGGAGGGAGTGAGAAGGAGGAAGAAGGAAAGAGTATAAGAAGGAAGAAAGTGTTTTATGCCATTATGTTTTAGCTAGATGCTTTGTGCATTTTATCTTGCTTTGCTGTGCATACAGTATATACAATGGTCAAACAAGTTCAATTTTATACCTTGTCTCGATTAAAAAAAAAGTGAACTAAAATATTTATACACTTATCTTGATGCTTTAAAAAATTTATAGGAAAAATTATGTCCTGAAAACTTTGGAATGCTGATATAAACCTGACATGGATGAGAAGGAAGTGAAAAGGGAAGGGTTTTTGACCATGTGTTCCTGTTTACAAAATGCTTTTGGATTATATAGCCTTTATTGTATGAATACAATTGAATCAATGTTATTGTTATATAGTAGTCATTTGAAATATCTAGTCTTTGTAAAAATAACACATTATGAATACTTTTATATTAACTCACAGGAATGACTTTAGAATGGAAATGTTAAACTATTTGAGCTGCATATTGATAGGTGACTGGATGGTAATGGATTTAGGGAGAGAAAGGAGATAGAAGAGTTTTATGTGTTTTTCACTAGGTAAATTCAGATTATCTATTCATTCATTATTCTATAAGTACATTTACTTAGCATTGCTGCCTTTGTAAAAGGCAAAAAAGTCCTCAATGCTGAGCAGTGCCCCAAGTATGCTGAAAGTACAAGTAGTAAAACGACCCCTTTATAGATGTCCTTTTGTTAGAGTTTCTAGGAAAGGAAGGTTTGTTTTTTGGAAGTGACCTTTACTAAACCACATTGTGGAGCTACACAAATTTCTGTACTTACTGAATGGATGGAGAAAGGAGAAGAAAGGCAAAGGAAGGTTCTTTGCTAGTATCTTCATATGGAGAAATAGTTTGAAATTATAACCTCATGGTTTTATTAGTGCAAATTTTTTTTGGTAATGTGCCTGTGTTTATTGGCCCTCATTTCACAATACTAAGCTTCTAAATGTTTTGAAACGACAATGTTGTGAGTGTAGAGCTAGTGAATTAACAATTAGTAAATTCTTTTTGTTAAAATTAATAGAAAACAGGGCCAGGGATTTAGCTCAGTGGTTTCGTCACCTGCTGCGCAAGCGCAAGGACCTGAGTTCGATTCCCAGTACAAAAAAAAAAAAAAAAGAAAACAAGCATCTTGGAAATGGCACTGTTAAGCCACCTCTTAGCAGTGTATCAGTACTTATTAGGTTGTTACAGAAGAGACAGGAGAAAGGGTAAACTCATATTTACAATACGATAATCACTATGTGCATTTGTCTACACTATATGAATACACTGTTAAACAATTAAGTGGAAACACCAACTATGCTAATATTTTAATAGCTGCAGATCTGATACTGCCCTATCTAAAAAGCATTAGAATTATTTTACTCTATTGCTTTGTATCTCATTTTAAATTGGGTATTAAATGAACACAGTATTTAATTGTAAATTTGCCAGCATGTATCTCCAGAGGCCTGTTGACATTCTGACTTTAAGATATTTTTTCCCATGAAAGATAAGAAAATATATTCCTTATTTCACTGGTAATATATCCTTGGTTATCAAAATACTTAAGGCTTTGGACCTTGGACACTGGTAAACATTCATGATATGTGAGAAAGCATGATACATACTAAATGAACTCATATGTAAAAATGTATGATCAGTTATATATATATATGTATACACATACAAAAAATAGAAGGTACATGAAAATGTAAATTGCTTGTAATTACGGATGATTTTTAGGTCTTTATGTTTTTCAGTTTTCTATGAGTATATAAACCTCTATAAGTCGAAAAAATATAAAGATTATTTTAAAATAAATGAACAATTATTTTAAAAACAAAACAAAACAAAACAACAAAAGTTCTATAAGCTAGGCATTATTCTTATCCTCTTTTTAAAAAAGAGGACCAAGGCTTACAGTGAGAAAGTAACTTTCTCATAAAGACATCTTGTAAGAGGCATACTTGGGACTTCAATGCCAATTTGCCTGACAAATCTAAAACCCCAGAAGCAGCTCAGCTACTGCTAGTGCTGGGTGTCATTTTGGCTGACATTCAAATTCCATGAACTTGAAGTCAAGGCTGAAAATGTGTAGTTCTTTAAAACATCAGAAGTTCATATATCCACCAAAGACTCAGAACTGTATTACTGAGAAGAGGTGAGAAACATTTTGAAATAACCCCTCAAATTTAAAAATAATGGTGAGTGCTATGGTTTGAATGTGGAAGTTTAGTCCCCAGTGTAAGTGTTGAGAGGTGGTTTGACCTGCCAAAGGTCATTAGATCATTAAGAGGGACTGATGCCACCCTCAAGAGACCAGGTTAATTCTCCCAGAAGTGAGTTTTTGCTTTTGCAAAACTGGATTAGTTACCACAGAAGTTGTTATAAAGAGAGGCCACTCCTGATGTTTTGCCCCTTCTACACATGCCTGCTTGCCCTTCTGCTTTTCTGCCGTCAGAATGTAGAACAAAGCTGTTGCCAGATAGGGCAGCCTAATGTTGGACTTTAGGCTTTACTATGAGCTAAATAAACTTTTCTTTATAAATTATCCAGTCTCAGGTATTTTGTTACAGCAACAGAAAATGAACTAAGATTGGGTGTTCTTCAGAGTGGGAAATAAAAAGCTCAACGAGGAAAAATTCAGGTTTTTATTATTTATTTTGGTGCTGTAAGACATGGTCTATGGTCTCACAGTGTAGTTCAAGGCAGTCTTGAACTCACTATATGGCTCAGGCTGGCCTTGAGCTTGTGGAAATCCTCCTGCTGCAGCCTACTGAGTGCTGGGATTATAGGTGTGCACCACCTTGCCTGGCTGTCTCTTTTTATACAGTTGGCACATGGAAGTCAAAGTATGACTCTGAACTTTCATAGATATTTAATGAGTCTCCCTTATATACCCAAGAACTATGCTAAGCAAAGCTCAGAAGATGAATAAAATGAGTAAGACTGCCTCTGTTATCAATAGCTCAATATTAAAAATCAAAGATAACTATTTAGAAACAAAATAAGAAGAGGGTATGGGAAGCCAGAGGAAAACAATTACTTTGATTAGGAGGGTGAACATGTGATAAATCTGCCAAAAACAATCAAGCTAAAACTTGTAGGGTGAACATATACACGCTGTCTTTCCTGCCAAAGTCTATGTAGAAACCTCCACAATTCACTGAAGTAAGGCTTTCATGTGATGGCTGTCCCAGAGAAGTTCCTATTTCTGGTCTATTTTTCCTTTTTTACTAATGAGCAATTTGAGACCCCAAAGTCACACAGTAAATGACAAATCAAAAATGAGATCCAGGGCCAGGGATTTAGCTCAGTGGTTCTGGTGCCTGCCTCACAAGTGCAAGGTCCTGAGTTCGATCCCCGGTATCAAAAAAAAAAAATTTGGATAAGTGTTTTTGGGCCGGGGATTTAGCTCAGTGGTTTTGCTGCCTGCTGCACAAGTGCAAGGACCCAAGTTCGATCCCCGGTACCAAAAAAAAAAACAAAAACAAAAAAATGAGATCCAAGGCCCTTGATACCCTGTCCATTAGCCTCCCATGAAATCATTATAATCTTGTTTCTCTTTCAGAGTTCCTCCTTAGTGACTGGTTTTCTCTTTATAACATTTTTGCTTCTTTAAGAAAAAGAAAGTATATTTGGCAGTGCCTAACAGAAATATTTAGACTTGTAAGTGCCCTTTGATTGAGCAATTCCACTTCCAAGATTTATCCTAAAGAACTAAGGATGTGCAGAAATACTTAGTTCCAAAGTGCATACAAAGTGTGTAACAGTAAAAAACTAACTATAATTTATATGTCTGACTATATGGGACTGATTAAATAAACCACAGTATTATTCTGTGAAATAAAGAGTGTCATAGAAGCATATTTAAGAAATATTGTTAACAAAGTAAATGGGTAAAAAAAACAGGTTACAAAACAAAATACTTTGTGTCTATTCATGTACATGTGCATACATATATAGCAAAAAGTAGCAAGATGATGTACTCCAAAGTATTAACGGTACTTTTCCAGTTTTTTTCAGTGAGTTGTCTTATTCTTTTTAGTCATTTGTATTTTTGAAATTTTCTACAATGAATGTGTATTGCTACAATAAAAAGAAGTAATAAAAATTTTTTTCATTTTTTTGAGATAGAATCTCTCTATGTAGTGTAGCCTGGCCTTGACCTCACTATGTAGCCCAGGCTGGCCGCCAACTCTCAGTGATCTGCCTCTGCCTTCTGAGTGCTGAGATTACAGGTGTGTGCCACCACGCCTGGCTATAAACATATTTTCATAAACAAATCTAAGAGGTCCTCTAAAAACTGGGGAGATGATGACTAGGTTAAAAGAATTTTTTTCCCTCAGACTCCTTTGGGCCCACTAGGAAGCCTGGCATGATCTAAAAGCAGTAAAAGGGTTTTCTGAATGGTTCAGACTCCAGAAAATAGTCAAGTTTATTCTGGAGAATGAGAAGCATGATTTCAGTTGTGAAATCTCAAACCAAAAACCAAAATAAAACCAAACCAATAATAAACCTAATCATTTTAAGTGGCTGAGTCATTAAGCCTAAAGGGCACCAGACTAGTAATAAGGCCACCTGGATTCTAGGTTCTACTGTGATTTTAGCCTAAATAAGTTGCTCCCTCTTCTAGGTCCCCAATGTTCTTATCTATAAAATAAGAATAGCAGGGGGCCGGGGATTTACCTCAGTGGTTTCGCCGCCTGCTGCTCAGGTGCAAGAACCTGAGTTCGATCCTGGTACCAAAAAAAAAAAAAAAAAAAGAATAGCATGGGTAAGATTAGCATTTCTATAACAGATGTCCTTTGGAATATCAATAGGTATATCTTTATGTAGGTGTGTTTGTTAAGTAGGTTTAAATAATTTCGGGAAATATAAACAATCATTTCTAAGTTATCCTGCTTTAAAATGATCTGATTCTGTTCAAATATACAGCTAATTCTATGCATTGAAATCTATCAGATACACTGTTTACTTCTGACTTTCTCATAGGAAGAGAGAAATATTATATCATACAAAATGGATGACAATCCTCTTGAGAAAATTTCATACCTTGACAGCAGCAGGTGAAAGGAAAAGGCAAAAGAGGGGTAAAAATATTTGAGGAAGATAACAAAAATAATGAGTTTAAATAGCATCTTTTATTCTATCCTTCAGAATGATCTTTCTCTTCAAATTCTCCTATGAGTTGCTAAAGACAATTACTCCATACAAGTTCAACCCCTTCAATTAAAAAAAATCCATTTTTAGACAGCGTAGAAAAATGGGTTTAATCTTTTGACTCTGACAATAAACTATCATCTTTCTCTCCTTATGCCAAGACAGTACCCTACTAAAGCCATTACTACTTATAAGACACATCTAAATCTTGAACAGCTGAGTTTCATATTATTTAGTATCATCTACGGTCAACCTGCTACAGCCAGATAAAAGATCAGACTGTGAGAATTTGTAACTCAAGGAGCTGTCTCCTCTTTTTCTTCCCTTTTTTTCTTTTCTGATGGGTCTCATTATGCTGCCAAGGTTGGTCTTGATCTTCTGGGCTCAAGCAATCCTCTTGTATCAGCCCTAGGGTAGGTGAGACTGTAGGCATATTCCACAGCTCACAACTTCCTATCTCCCTTCCTCTGAGCACATCACCGCCACAAATAGTTACTAAATAAGGAGTCACAGAGGAAGCCAAAGTAACTTGGAAGCAGACAGAACACCAACAAGTGCTAATAAAGAGACGTTATGGAGAAAGAGAAGTCCAATAACAGAAAAACTGTCAGGCAAGAATAGTTGTGGATCAGAATGTACTTATAATTTGCAATATGAATAATTCTCCCACTTATACTTGAAAATTGACTGAATGTATATAATGTGTGGGTTAGCAGCATACTAATTATAGGTTTGTCCTATCATAACTATTCATTGTCAACAGGCTCTTAAGTCTTGCTAAAATTTCTCCCATATGACAAGATTCTACATAGTTTTAAAATCAAAACACTTTAAAAAATCATGTAATTGTGGACAAATTCCAGTAAATATATGTATAAATACATAGAAGTTTAAGCTACACATATGTGCATTTTTACGTATCAGTTTTCAGCTCCTAAGAACAGGATTTAAAATATTACTTGCTCTGAGGAAAATACACTGTATCCAAGTCAGAGGTGTTGCTGAAGAACTCAAAGTCAAATAAATCTTTGAGAATCTAACATGTTACAATAATTTTCAACATCAAATTTTGAAGTATTTGTAAAATGCCACATGGAAGGGATTTATTCTTATCTACTTTAACTTTTTTTTTTTTTTTTTTTTGAGATAGGGACTCACTTTGTAGTCAGGCTGGCTCTGAACTCACTAGTAGCCCTGGCTGGCCTCGAACTCGAGGTGATCCTCCTGCCTCAGCCTCTAGTGCTGGCTGGGATTACAGGCGTGCCCCACCACACCCAGCCTCTGCTTTAACTTTTAAAATCTTTAGTAATTAATGTTAATTCTTTAGAAAGCAAAAAGTTTCCTGCAGGTATTTTAAAAAAAAAAAGTGAACCTATTAATATGTTAAGTATGTTAGAAGGTAGATTGCTTTAAGTAACAAATCACATGGCACTCTAAGAAAAGTCTTATTTGAATCATGGTATAAGTACTCTCTTAAATAGTAATGTTTTGGGCTGGGGATTTAGCTCAGTGGTGCTGCACCTGGCTCACAAGTGCAAGGTCTAGAGTTTGATCCTCTGTAACAACAACAAAAAAGTAATGTTTAAATTCTGGGAAGCTTTTCTGCTAACATGATTACTACTCCTTTCTTCTACTTCTCTTCTTCCAATATCCTATCCGCTATTCTGTCTACCACGACAGCTGTCGTTTTACCAAGTCAATATATCACATATAAAAAACTGACAAGATTTTTAGATCAGCTGCTCTCTGATGGAATGTGATAAAAAGTAAATATAAATCAGCCAAAGTATGAGTTCACAAATAAAGAAAAAGTATTCTAAGTGTCCCCTTGACTACCTAACAAGAAACACTGTTCAAAATGGGTAATTACAAAACAGCCAAGAAGATAATCTCAGGTGTTAACTTTTTTCAATAGCAACAACAGTTTAAGATAAAAAGGAAAGGTACCTTAACAATGGATTAAAGGGATTGGGTTATATTTTGTGCATTTTACAGAGCTATAAAAGTACTTTTTGGCAATACAGTAATACTATCATCTATAGCATGTCAGCCAGGTTCTGTGTTAGAAAATTTATACACAATAATGCTACCCTGACAATAAGCCTAATAAATAATTTTGCAAGTAAAAGTGCCAAGGTTCAGAGAGTTTAAGGTCCAGTGCCCTAAAATGTTTCTACACCCAGGGCTGCACAAGTGATTAGTACTAAGAACTAATATGCCAATCTTGCTTAAGTGTGCCTAAGCACCTTTTATTGCTAACATGCAGATACTAATTTATATTACATGGGTTTGTGTAGATACAATTTTGCTAATACTGTTTATCTTTTAAAAAAAATAAAACGGGGATTATGAAACAAAACCCAAGATACACTACTAGGTTAAAAAGGGTCACTGAGCTAGGAGTGGTGGCATATCCCTGTAATCCCAGCACTCGGAAGGCTGAGGCAGGAGGATTAGCATAAGTTTGAGGCCAGCCTGGGCTACATAGCAAGATCCTGTCTCACCCTCCCGCCCTGCCCCCAAAATGTCACAGAACTGTTGGGATCCTATTTAAATAAAAAGTAAAGGTGGGTGCAGTGACCCATACTTGTAATCTCAGCACTGAGGGAAGCTGAGGCAGAAAGATCACAAGTTGGAGTTCCATATAGGTAACTTAGCAAGATGCTCAAAGTAAAAACTTTTAAAAGGTCTGGGAATGTAACTCAGTGGTAGAAATCCTTGCGTTTGATTTCCAGTACTGCAAAATACATACATCCATATCTATATGTATATCCAAGCACATGCTTAGGAAAGAAACTTAGAAAGACTCACCAATATATTTGCAGTAACTACCTCTAAGAGAGAACAACTGGAGGGGACAAAATAGGAGATTTCATATTTTTTTCTTCTGCATTGTTTTATGAGGATGTATTACTTTTATATTTTGTAAAACAGAAAACGAATGTGTGCATCCAGGCATGTGTGCCCCCCACAAACACACACACACACACACACACACACTACTGACCTGATGATGTCCTTGTATTTCAGTACTGTTATTTCCTTATATAAAAATGGCAGTTTCCAATAAAATCAATGGTAGTTAACACATGCCTAAGCAAAATATTTTTCCCCTTCTTATTTATGGGGCCTAGTTCCATTTGGAACCAATCTAAGTGGTCTTTCCTAGTTTAAGAAAGAATCTAGACTATCATAGCTTTCCCCTATAGCCCGTGCTGTGTTTCCCAGATGTACTTTTTATCTTTGCTCTTAGCCTCTTTTTCTATTTACTCAGTCCAAGCTTGCTCTGCAGAGCCAGTTTCTCTCCTATTCTTCACTTTTACTTTCTCAAATAAACTTTGCTACTTGCTTTTTAAATAAAAAGAAAAAAGAAAGAATTTAAAAGGACTTATGTACACTTAAAAATGAAATACAAACACCATAATTGCTCTGACTTTTAAAAGACACAACTCGATCTCTGCTCTTTCAATGCATCTGCTCTTTCCCCATAAGGCTACTTCATTAATTTGGTTCACAATGTGCTTTATGCTTTACATAATACTGTTCTGGGGATGTACAAATACAGTGTTATTATTATTCCCAAATAAACTGTAAACATCTTGAGGACAAAGCTTGGGTCTAAATGATCAAGTGATCTACCCAATTAATCAAGATAAATAAACAGGGTAATGGGAATGGATATGATCAAAAGATACACATCGAAACCCAGGATTTTATTAAATTAATAGGCACTAATAATAAAAGGAAAAAAGATCAGTTAAGTTATTAATTAGGAGACAGGCAGCATGCCAGTAGAAAATATAGCAATAGCCAAAATGAATAAGGTCTCTTCCTAACTGAATTTACATTGTATTTGCAGAGGTAGTGACATGGAAGAAGGGAGACAGATGGCTTGAAGGATTGGAATACAGACATGTCATAATCAACTACAACACAGTGTAGTAATACCTAAAAGAACATATGGAATTACTGGGATATAGAGAAAGAGTATTAAGCCCAAGCATTCTGGAAAAAAAGATCAAAGCTGAGGCCTGAAAGATGAACAAAAATTGAATAAAAAGATGATGAAAACATACCCTAAAATACAGAGGTAAGAGACAGTAGCACAGCAAATTAGAGAAACTGAAAATAGCACAGAGTACAGGGGAGGAGTATAGGCTGAGATGAGGCAGGAAAATTTGGCAGATGCCAGATCACAAAAGGCTTGTAAACCACATGAGTTAAAGGTAGCTGCTACAGAGTCTGAACCAGTAGAGTGGCAGGACCAGACTTGCCTTTTTATAAAAATCACTCCAGTTACAGTGTGGAGAATGCGTTAGAGAAAGGCAAGGCTGAAGGCTTATGGAGCCTTATGAAGCTAATGGTGTCCTGAAGAAAGAGCGAGAGAGAGAGAGAGAGGGAGAGAGAGAGAGAGAGAGAGAGGGAGAGAGAGAGAGAGAGAGAGAGAGAGAGAGAGAGAGAGAGAGAGAGAGAGAGAGAAAGAGAGAGAGAGAGAGATGGAGAGAACTGGGGAGATTTGAGACACAATGAGGAGATCCCAGAACTGACAGTCTAGTCTGACTTAATGGAAATGGGGACTGAGGGAAAGAGAGGAGGAGTTAAAGAAGAGGTCCAGCCTTTTAGCTGGCATATTGCCAGAGATAGAAAACAGAAGTAGAAGCATCCCTAGGGAAGTAGGAGGGGGCAAATGATTGAGTTTAATTTTGAACTTACTGTGTGATTAGATAGGCAGCAGGTTCTTCTAGTAAAAATTCCAACCTCTAAACTGAGTCAGAAAAAGAATATGCATATTTAAGAGCCAAAAGCATAAAGATACTAACTGAAGCTATGGAAGTGGATGCAATCAGTTGGGGAGAACAATTAGAGTGAAGAAAAAAATAAGCCTAAGACTCCTGAGCAACTCCCACTTTTTAAGTGATATAAAAGAGACCCAAAAAAAGAACAGCAGAAAGAGAAAAAAGGAAAACCAAAAAACCCTGAAGTGACAGAAGCCAAGTAAAGAAGATATTTCAAGAAAGAATAGTCAAGTGTGTACTTCTTAAATATGTGTAGACTGACCAAAGCTAGCCTTTAGTAAATTGTCAGTAATTCTTCAGACTTTTCAAGTCAGTTTCCTGTTTCTTTCTGGGGTATTGAAAATATGTGTAATGGGGCCAGGGATTTAGCTCTGTGGCACCATGCCTGCCTCGCAAGCACAAGGTCCTGAGTTCGATCCCTGGTATTGGAAAAAAAATGTGTCATTAGACATTCTCCACTCTCCTACAACTAGGTCCTTGTAATTTTCTTATTGCCAACATTTTCTCACAAGACCTCATAGTGTCTCCAAATCTGCCACCTATAATAACTAATTACCAAATTCTACCAATTTTGTTTTTATAACTTTTTTCATACCTTTTCTTCCCTTTCCACTCCTGTTATCACTATCCTAACCAAGTTCTATGTATAACACAACCGGACAACTAGAATATACTGGTCTCCAATCCATCCAGTCCTTTAGCTCTCCCGGGCAATTCTTGTCACGCAGAATAACCATATCATTTATCCTAAAATATTAACTTTAATCACATTACTCCACTGCTAAAAATTCTCCAGTGACCTGCCATTATAATCATGTGGTAAAAAATTTCATTCTTCTCCTTTCTCTCTTTTTGTTGTGAGTGGTAGGGGTGCTGCAGATGGAACCCAAGGCTCTCAAACATGCTAGCTAAGTGTTCTACCACTGAGTTACACTCTGGCCCTTAAAAATATTAATATTTTAGAAATGTGTATATCCAACAGTGTTTCTCAAACTATGCTAAGGTCCAGTTGCATTTGTTTCCTTTTACTTTTTCAACCTACTGCAATGCTTGTGTTTTGGTTTTTTTGGTACTAGGGATTGAACTCAGGACTTTGCACTTGTGAGGCAGGTGCGGTGCCACTGAGCTAAATCCTCGGCCCATTTTGGGGTTTTTTTGAGACAGGGTCTTGCCATGTAGTTCAGGCTGGCCTTGAACTCAGTATATAGCCCCGAGTGGCCTCAAGCTCTTGAACTCACAGGGATCCTCCTGCCTCAGCCTCCCAAGTGCTGGCCACAATATTTTTATAAAATACAATTTTAAAACACCATGATTAGGTTAAATTGCTATAAAGTTTCTAAATATTTATTTTTAATTCCAATATTTATCTTATCATGGACTGGTAACATTGGTTCATGGTCAAACAATGGTCTGTAGACCACATTCTAAACAGCCCTGATGTTAGTAATACATAGATAGGAGATATTGTATAAAGTTGCACCTTTAGAGGCCTTTGAGCAGTGGCTCTCAATGCAGGATGATTTCACCACCAAGGGGAGACATTTTTTGATTGTCACATGGGGCTGCAGGAGATGAGGGAGCTCTCCCAATTTGAGTAGACAGAGGTTAGAGATGCTGCTAAACATCCTGCAATACACAGGGCAGGCCCCCACAACAAATTATCCAGGCTAAAATATCCACAGTGCCAAGGTTGAGAAATCTTACCTTAGGAGTATAATGCAAATGAGTAATTATAACACATTAAGAAGTATATAATATCTAGATTTTAAGCACATAGATAGTATAGAGGAAGCATAGACAAGCACCTAAATCTGTCCAAAAAGTTAAACAGGGACAGTGCTTGCAAAAAAAAAAAAAAGTCTCTATCTCTACCCAGCCCCAACTTGATGTTCAGTTATATTTCCTGCTTTTTCCCAACATCAGGGCTGCTTAACTGGTCTACATTGTAAATTCTATACCTTGCTTAATCTGTCACTCTTCCCAGGATATATGTACAACAGTTGTCTTCCTTCTTCCTATCCAAAACCACTCGGCATTTAAGGTCTCACTCAAGCTCTCTTTCCTTCATGAAGTCGTCAATAATTCTCTTTAAATTCCTGGATGACTTATCTATACCACTCAACTGGAACTTAATCACATGCTGACTTTTGATATTACTTGTTGGGCTATGTTGTTTAACTTTTAAATGACTATTTAGTATTTATATTTCATCTCTAGGTTGACAGTTCACTTAAGATAGAACTTCTCTGACATACCTGTACCACTTCTTTTCCAAATTATGCTACAATCAGTGCTAAAAAACACATGAAAAAAGGGCATTATAGTCCTAGCACCAACTTTTCATGTGTCTTGAACTCATGACAATTTGAATATATCAGATTACTTAGAAAAGTAGTTTATTTACAATGCACAAAACAGCCTCCATGCCAAATAATTATCTGGCTCAACATGTCAACAATGCAATGGTTGAAAAATACTTGGCTAGATCAAAGGCTGCCTCAAAGACCACCTGCAAGGTTGCCAAAAACAGGGCTGAGGAGACCTACTACAATGGTTCATAAGATAAGCTTTCTTTTTTTTTTGGTAATGGGGATCGAACTCAGGTCCTTGCGCTTGTGAGGCAGGCGGCAGAAACACTGAGCTAAATCCCTGGCCCAAGATAAGCTTTCTTGGGAAGATCAGTACAAAGAAAAAGGGATGAACTCTAAGGCCAGACTGCCTGGGTTCAAATTTGATTCTAGGACTTTCTAACTGTGGGCCTTGGACCATTACTCAACTGGAGACTTGGTTTCCTACTCCATAAAATGGGCTCATAAGTCTGTTGTAAGGATCAAATAAATTAATATACAAAATAATAAGTAAAGTACTTAGAATAGTGTTTCACACTATACAAGTATTAGCTACCATCATCATAATCACCAATCTAAACATAAGTGTAAAACAGGAGAATGACTATTTCACTTTAGGAGTCACAGGAGTTAGATTTCTCAATAGAATAGTTTTTGAAGGCCAAAACTTAATTTGTGTAGTTTCTCAAATGTCAGGAATTCTGTTCTCAATCAAGTCATTCTTTATCCCACTCTTTCCTCCCTAATGCTTCCTCAGCTACCTAAAGGTCTGGATGCAAATGTTCCCACATACGGATATGCCTATTACTTTAATACAAAAAGCAGTGGGAGGAAGCAGTTTGCTACATTACTAAGAAATTTTTTTGCTTTTTTTTTTTTTTTTTTCAGGAAAGTAGGACAAGTACTCCTGCCTCCACTCGGTTAGGGGCTGCCATCAAAGAAAACAGAATCTATGCTCATAACTGTGCTCTTCTCCTCCACAGAAAACTTCAAGAAGACAGTGAGGCATATCTGCCTGTTCTCTTTCTGTGCTGATGGCTACCCTGAAAGAAAAACAACTTTTGATATCTTTTTGTTTGTTTGCTTAAAATTGCACAAAAGAGATGTAAGATCATGGTAACACAGAGACAAGGATAATAGAGGAAAAGAACAAAGGTCTCCTTTTGTTTCTCTTCTTTTCACAAATGTTAACACTTTTTTCAATTTAATGTATTCTCAGAGACTTCTGTAACCCATTTACTTTTAGTTTTACGAATTTTTTTATTAACACAAATATGTCTGTACTTTTGAAACTACATTATTTTAAGACTGACCCTGCTATATTCTATATATGTGGATCTATCTATTATTTAACAAGTTTTCGCCAGCTTGAACCACTGGTGGTACATGCATGACTGTCCCCTTGGGAAGCTTGTACTACTGGTGATACAAATGGATCTAATCACTTTTATCAGTCTTTTTACTAATAAAATTAATAAAAAGTTTCCTGATGGGACAGTCATGGATGTGCCACTGGTGTTTCAAGCTGGCCAGCAGCAAGACATATGAATTACAGTCCCATCATGAATATTTAACCATCCCTTACTGGTGAACATTCAGGTTAACACTATACTTCAATTCTATAGTGACCCAGTTGTTGATCTATAAGTAATCCAACTGTAGTTGCCAGAATATCTAATCCATTGATGACTCTGTAGACAGTTTGGCCTCCCAAAAGATTTATTTCTTAAAGTCTGTTTTTAAAAAAAAAGCCAGCTGAATTTATCTATTGTTTGAGATATAGGAACAAATTTGTATTCAATTATAAACTTAACTTAAAAAATTATAACCAATGGAAAAATTAACCCAAGGTAAAAAAGATTCAATTTATAAAAGATACCTTATAAAAGAGTATATGCTTTGTTTCTGAATACTGTCATAGAGATTTTGAAAATCGCATGGTCATAATCTATTTTCTACTATAGACATGCACACACATGCACAGACACACACACACACACACACACACACACACACACACACTTTGTAAAATTTCCAGACCTGAAGTTAGAATTAGTAAATTATTGTATTTTTCATATCCAGGTTTCATCTATGAATACTTAGTGAAAAGAAGGGAAAAGCTTTGTATCTCTAACTAGTGAGCAACTGCTTTCTTTTCTTCTGCTAATAAATTACAGGCAGACTTGAACAGATGTCAGATTGGCATTCGAAACCTAAAATATAGCTGAAGAGCAAGTTATGACTAATACAAGGAAAAAAGATGAATGTCAGAAAGCTTCATTTTTTTTTTTTCTTTTTTTTCAAATTTCAGATAAGCTCTTTAGCCTTAGGGTTCCTTTTACAGAGCCATAGAGTTCGGCTAGATGTCTTAACCCCCATTTAAATTGCAATCTCTCTTCTCAAGTGGGGGTGTGAAAATGCATTCTAAGAGTGTCAGTGTTTATGTTAATCTTAGCAAGAACTCCCTTTCTCCCAAATACAGCAAGCACAAAACCTTAGTGCTCTTTCTTCCACTGTTTTATTTGCACTGTTCTTAACATGTGAAAGATGTCTGAGTGTGATTGGAAGGCTCCTTATCTTCATGGCAGTTCTACTTCATAGAGAAACTGCAGTTTCATTTATGATATCAGAAAAGAGTTGCTTTCCTGTTCAATTTCAAAAGAAAACTTTAAGATATGGACTTAGAGAGGGAGGCACAGAAAAAAGGGGACCAAAAAGAGCACAGTACCAGTTTCAAAGAAGAGGTGCAGAGGGAAAGACTGTAATAAGGGGCTTTCCTACCCTCTATGTGGTCTGGACATCCACAGTCTACAAATACCCAAAAGACAGTGAGTCTGAGACCTCTGGTCTCTACACTTTCCTTCTAGTTCGTCTATCAAAGCTTCTTGCCTTGAGTAGATGTGAATGTATTTCTAAAACTACATTAAGACACCGACTAATTCTTTAGCAATTATTCCAGTATTCATTGAAAAAGTTTTTTTTTGGCTACAACATTTACAACTTACAGAGAGTTTTGCCAGGGATGCTGAAAAATGATATTTCTTTGCAGAAACTCTGTTAAAAAAAAGAGCTGCAATGAGAATTGAGGCACTTAATCATTTATTAATCCTTAGCATTCTTCACAAAACTGCATGTAAGGACTAAGTGTGGTAAATGTCTGAGCAGAAGGATATATTTATTTACATCTGAAAAATTTCAAGGACAGCAATTAGCACCCTAACTTACCTAAACTTCCAGATTCCAACTTCTGATGTTCACACTTCTACTCTAAAACCCTTGTAGTGCTACTATCATCCCACAAAGGATTTAAGATAATTCCTAATTAATATCACATGGGGGCTAAATGATATTCTAACTAAATATCTATTTGATAGTCATTAAGCACAAGGTACAGGTCTAGTATTCAATGCTAATGTCATGCACTTCTAACAAAGAGCTGTCTCACTTGGGTTTAAGTGAGCTCAACTGTTACAGATGAGAAAAAGTAAATAGACTGATTAAAACAATAAGAAAAAGTTTAAACTGATACCCCCAAAATATCTACATCAATATTTATTTTACCTATTTCTACACATACCCTTTAACCCTCTGTCTACATAGCTTTATGTGACTTCCTTTTCCCTTTAAGGATTTTCTTGATTTAAATTCTATAAAAATATAACAAAAGCAGGACAGTATATACTATATACTTGGAAGTACTTCAAGAGTGACACTAGGGCTGGCGATGTAGCTGAGCAGCACAGCACCTGCATAGAAAGCATGAGGCCCTAAGTTCAATACTTGGTATCAAAAAAGAAAAAAGAAAAAAAAGAGCGACACCAACAAATTGGAAACTATGACAGTTATTTTCACATATATTAGCTCATTTGATCCCTAATTTCACAGCCTAAGTGTGTGTCTGTTTAAGTCATGTAGTTTTAAAATCTTATCAGCAATATTCTGTGTACATCTAACCTATACTGTCATCATCATCACCCCCCACCCCCCACAGCTGGGCTGGAACTTGCAACCCTCCTACTGTGTGCCGCCACGCCCAGCTTTTATTTTCAATTTGAAAAGGAAACAGTTTTACAAGCAAAGGGAAAGAAACACATTACCTAGAAGCACAATTACCAGTTTCATAAACATGATCACAGAAGACAAAATTCTAAATATATTACTTTGTGAATTTAACAAATTGATACATATATAGGCAAAATTCATTTAGTTATGAGACCTATTTTCAAAGTAGACCTAACTCCACATCCCATTGAAAACATAATGATTTATTTTGAAGACAAAAGTAAAGTTCTCCATTTAGAATTTAAAAAGTCCATAACCTACAAAAGTTATTCTTTTCTAATTTTTATTTGAATTGATTTGACTAATCATACCTAGTATTTAATCAAATCCCAAAATCATATAGTCTTATCTATTTAGTTAATAAAGAATAAGAAAAGAGATCAGTCTATTTGGTTCCCTCTGGCAAGGTAAAAGAATGTAGGGTATACATAAAAAAGTTTATAATTTTATTTATATTCTGTTCAAGTGTAGCAATTTTTATTCATACATATCTTCACCAAGCCTGATGAGAATTTTATAACCACAATATACTTGGAATATAATGTAATATTTTACTAATTCCTTCAGAATTCAGAAGAAAAAAGAAAGAAGCCTCTATTGGATAATGGGGAATGACACATGCATAGCAAAAGAACGGTATTTCTCAGCCATTTAACCTTTTTTTTTTTTTTAAGTAGCTTTACTTTTCTTTTTTTTTTTAAAAAAAGGATACTCAGAAGCTTCACTGAGAATTCAAAAAAATAAAGTTTTTCAATTTGGCTCAAAAACCAAAATAGCTTTACAGTAGTTGTCTCTTAAATCAAATTGATAACATATGCTTCTTGATAGTAAAAAGCCATAAAGAGAAAAAATATGACTTTTTAAAACAGAAAAAGCTCATTCATTGTCAAATTAAATTAGTATAAACATATTAGAAAAAAATCTCTTAAGAAAGGCTATGGACAGTAACACAAACAAAATTCAAATCCATAGTCCTTAGTCAAATCACATAAACAACAATAAAAAAAAATCACTATAATTCAATTTATTGAAATATGGATATCAGGAATGGATTAAAATTCACTAATAAATTCCAAACCTATATTGATTTAATTTCACACTTTGACAGCTGGCAAAGTCACAAATTACTGACAGAAGTTCTTATATTAACTATATAAGACAGAGGCCCTCATGCACAGGGTCTTGATAATGTACAAATAGGAAACTAGTATCTGCATAACTAAATCCTCAATAGCTTCCAAACAGTGAGAAAATACTTATAGTTAAAAAAAAAAAAAGGGTATGGCTAACTACAGAAGCCTTTACTTTTCTACTTGGTGGCTAAACAGTATAAATATTCAAGGAAACAGAATCATTTACTCCTGTAGGTCTCACTTCTAAAAACTAGTAAGGTATTCCATAAGAATAACTTGGAGGATTTGGAATCATTCTTTTAACTCTGGTTTTACCTAAAATACACCTAAACAACATTTCTACATTTTGATCAAAGCTTTTAAAGACTTTATTGTGCTTCAAAATACAAATTACCAAGACAGTGAACTGCTGTATCATGCTTTTTCACTATTTTCCAAATTAGAATTCTGTTGTTTTATGGACTTGGCCTTTGTATCTTTCAGGTAAAAAGTATGTTATTGCCATTTCAAGGTGTATAAAACTCAGGTGATGAGGGTCTCTGTCAGTTTCTCTTAATCCAATTCCAAACTCGACCTTTACCCAGTGAACAGGTGTGTGCCGTGCCTGCAAATTATCAGACTGAGTGACCAGGCAGAAAAGCTACCAACAATAGGAGGCTAATACAATCCAAGTACTTAATGCCTAGAAAGCAGTTCTTATCCCAACTGTGATGAATATACTTTTATCTCCCAGTAGCAATTTAAAGAAAAAAGAGTAATGAGGGTGAGGAGAATAATATATTTGTATTCTTTTAGGTTTTTTTTGTTTTTTTTTTGGATCCTGTTTTTACGCAAATAGTCTGCTAGAAGTTGTTAGGTTATAAATTCCTTTCTCAGATATTCTGTTGCTCACATTCCAGTTTAACGTAGTATATAGATATGAAAACAGTCATGACAGCATTTCCACTGGGCAAACAGAGTCACTTCACACAGATAAATAAACCTTCAAGAAGAATGTGATAAATGAATAGAGCATTTTTTGTATGCAATATAAAAACTCCTATGTATGTCCTGGATTTATCTCTTGAGATCAAACTTATTCAACTTAAAAACATGCCAGGAATTCATTTACTTGGTATGAAGAGGAACTAAGTGTGTAATTCAATAGTATAATAAAAAGAATATCTTATATTAGAAAAATGCCCACATAAAATGCTCACACTAGAAAAATAGCCCATTATCTAATAGATAGTGACTATTCAGCAGGGTAAATCTGACCTACAATGGATGTTTAGAATCAGGTAAAATTTCTAAATTTGCCCTATAGAAAAACATAAAATAAACAAATAAATAAGATGGAATAAGCACAAATATTGTTTCTATGACTTCTCCATAAAGTTAAATATTTGGAAACTTTTTCAGAAAACTTTAGAATTTTTTAAAAAAGCAGTTAAGACTGAAAATACTTTTGGTAGATCTGAAAAATAATTTCAAAACTACTGAAATGAGATTATCATTTAATTTTTTAAACAATACAAGCTTTTATCAAATTTTCCTTTTTGAACTTACCCATCTGCTCCACAATCTCTGGAGGAAATACTCGGGAAGCAAATGCTCGTCGAAAAATATCAGAAAATTCTTTGTCCAGACCTCCTATTCCCATTTTTTCAAAGTTCCAATCAGGATTGATGATAGACTGGCGATTTTCCTTAGTTTTAGCCTTGCCTATACCAAACAATCAAATGTGAAGAGAATTTTGATATGAAGTTTAAAATGACAGATGCTCTCTGGGCATCCTAAATGAATAAAGCCAAGCTACATTTACGCAAAGAACATCAACATAATTTTGGATGATTTTCTAAGAATTAGGGTAAATTTGCCTTATCTACTTTTTCTGGTCTCTATTCACAGTCAGTGCTAGACTTTCAAAATGACTAGCTAAACTTATGCTGTAGTGTATATATTCTATTTGTAATCAATCTATGGAATTTTATTTCATTAACTTTTAATTTGAACAAATTAACAACATGGTTGATTAGAAGAAACACCATATGCATATCTGATAGAAAAAAAAAGCACTGGTTACCCAAAATGCAACTAGAATTTGACTGTTTCTCAAGGTTCCGAAAGCAAGTGTAATTAAAATACATACATTTATCCAGATTAGGTTTATAATTGGGTACACAAACCTTTTGTCTGAGATGTCCTGAATCAACCTGATGCTTTTTCTTTTCTTTACATGTGCAAAAAAGTCTAAAATCATTGTAAAGACTTTCATGATTACAAAATTCATGTTTACAAATCTCTCCCAAGGTTAACAATTACCTATCTTAAATGTCAGAGTGCCACCTAAAGTAACTCAAGAGAACCACATTTACTATTTCAAACACAAAGAAAAAAGGTACCTTATACTCTACTATAAATAAAAAGTAAAAATACAGCTTTTATAAAGTTGGGGAAGAAAATATCACATTAAAAAAGTTTAGATCATAATTTTATGGTTAAGAGTTTTGGAGACTTAAGATTTCCTTCAGGAAGTGATCAAAAATATTTTGGTTTCACTCCACTGCCCTCTTGTGGTCAAATTTGCTGTATGGCAATTGCTACAAAATTTTGTTTTCTGATGGAAATTACATCTTTTCACAGACTTTTTTTCTTCTTTTTTTCCACAGATTACTTGGAAACACCTACATTGTATGAAAGTTATGTAATTCTCTTGGGATAAAATATCTTAACAAATTATGCACAAAAATAAGATACAAAATAATTACTTTATAAATATATTGGATCAGTAGAGATAATAACCCCACATATAAATGACTATATAGGCATTAAAAATAATATTGTAGCAGTATATTGTGTGACACATGCTAAAACAAAAAAGAGAATTATAAAACAGTACAAAGATAAAATCAAATTTTAGCATGTGAATGTTTTTGAGAGAATGCCTGCCCATATTTTATTATTAAGAAAATACTGTAACTCTGCTTGCCCTGCAAGTGGAAGGACCGGAGTTCGATCCCCAGTACCACCCTCAACCCCCAAAAGAAGAAAATACTGTAAGAGGGAATGGTAATTTATGAATCAAGAGAAAAAGGCTACACATTTAAGGAAAGTTAAGTAACCTTGGACATGATGGTGTGCAGGCAAGGAAAACTGTTTTTTATTGAAGCAGACATGAACATAGCTAAATCAACCAAAACTAAGTATTACTATCCAGTTAATGGCACTGTTATTTTGGTGAGCTACTATTTTTGGAGACTAAACTGCATTATTTTAATATACTAAAAATAAGCCTGCTGGGGAGTTAGCTCAGTGTGCTATGCCTGCCTTGAAAGCACAAGGTCCTGAGTTCAGTACTGGTACTGGGGGAAAAAAAAGGCTGAAGTACAAGAGGAAGGAAAAAACAAAAGAGATAAAGTACAAGAGGAGGACTGAACTAAGAATCATTAGAAACATTTTAATTGCATATTCATCATTTGATCCCTAATAAAAGTGATAATAATATTTCACGTAACACAACAACCTAATGGGGGACACTATAACTAGCCAGTTTTCAAGGTCATGAAAGATAAAGAAATTCTGAGGAACTGTCAGAGACTGGAAAAGACTAAAAACAACTAAATGCATTGTTGGATAATCCTAAATAAGATCCAGGAACAGAAAAATGACATTAAAAAAAAAACCATAATGGTGAAATCCAAATAAAATCTGTAGTATGGTTACTACCCATGAGACCACGTTTACACATTTAGGATCTTCATTTTGATAAGTGTAGTGTGATTGTATAAGGTGTTCACAAGAGGGAAAGCTGATGAAGAGTATACAGAAATTTTCTGAGCTATTTTTACAAATCTGTAAGCCTAAAATTATCAAAAATTTAAAATTAAAAAATTAATTTCATTGTTTCTTTTTACTTATTTTAGTGTGGCTATTAGGAAATTAAAAATTACAAATGTGTTTCACATTCTATTTCTATTGGCCACAGCTGATCCGGCTGAAGGTTTTAAACTTTTTCATCAGCACTTCTGATAAATATGAAATACTCCATGGTTTTGTGATAAGTCCTCTAAAGGGAAAGCCCTTCTTCTCTCGCCCCATTTGAAAATGACTTTGAGTCACAAAAAATAAAACTAAATCTTACCGATAAGATTGAGTGATGAATTTTCTGCTTTTTCAAATGCAACTTGACTGTTTCCAACAACCAGTCCTACTTCAATCTATACAGAAAGATAATAATTAGCAGGCTAACAGTGGACTTCTGGACCTCTCAAAGCAAGGTTGAAAGTAAAGGAGGAATGAAATCTCTGTGCAAAGCAAATCTTCCAAAACAAATCATCTGAGTTATTCACTTTTATCATAACTACCTCCTACAATTCTTACATATTTTATTTAAATCCTGGTATCTTTTCCATAATCCTCCTGCATTCAACAAGAATCAACAAGTATAATCAAGGGCTGGGGCTTTAGCTCAGTGGCACTGCACCTGACTCACGCTTGTCCTGAGTTCAACTCCTCCCCTCCACCAGAAAAACAAGTATATTCAAATTTCAAATTACTATGTCTGCAAATAAGTATATTTTGTTATATTTTAATAAAGATTGCTATAAAAGCAATTTTTTCTATTTAAAAACCCCACGATATGAAAAAAATTACCAAGCAAGAGGATAGTTAGAAAAATTAATTTGCACAATTTATATCATAAATATTATCCAATAAAGGTTAGAAATGAAGCATACCTTCTGTCTTTTACCTGTTGCAGCCTCTCCTTTCAGGATGCTAGGATCCATGGCTTCAATATCCTTCACCAGTAAGCCAAAAAGCTTTTCATTGAAGCTAAACACAAGCTATGTAGGAGAAGAATTACTTCATGATATAAATGGCTTGACTCTCACATTATCAGGTACATTTTCCAAATACATAAAATCAGTTTTCTTCTTTGCGCCCTTCTTAAATCTGCTCCATTAAGCACATTCACAGTGTCCATGAGAGGAAAGGGAGCTAAAATATTTATTATCTGCTAGGTATCAAACACTATAGGAGCCTACAAAACTAATACAAATGCTCTTGGAAACAAACTATAGTATTGTTCAGTATTACTAGTGAGGAAGCTGAGACCCAGAAAGAGGCTAAGCAGTGGACTCAGAGTAAATGATAGTGCCAGGGGTCAAGTCCAAGTCTATGACTCTAAAATTCATGCTTTTCTATAAACAATGTATGATGCCTCCCACACAAGTGCAGAGACAGCCTCTGAATTCATTCACCAAATTCCTGTTTTATGCCTTATACAACCTACTATGCTGGAATATAACAGTAATACCAATCCTGCTATTACTATTACAAATGAGAATAAATACTAAGAATAGCGATTTGGGATACTTACTTCTCTGTATTCTGGAGTAATTTATTTCATGGATTTATTGACATATTCATGTCACTGGGTTTGAAATTATTACAAATACCAAAGCACTTATTAAACATTCTTCTATGTATTTTCTATTAAGATACTAAAGATTGGCCAGGGATTTAGTTCAGTGGCACTGTGCCTGCCTCGCAAGTGCAAGGTCCTGATACCAAATACCAGAAAAAAAACAACAACCAGATACTCAAGATAAAGACAAAGGTGGAAAAAATGAAGTTTAGCTAGACAATCTAAGTATAAAAATGAAGGAATCCAGAAGGAATACAGCATAGTCAAAAAGCAGTGGGCTGAGTCAATAAATTACCATCTAAATCATCTGGGGCAGCCTTCTCAAATCATCTGATACAAAACAGTATGGCAATGGCTCAAGGTCTACTTACAACAGAGTACTTGACAATACACAGCATTTCTCATTTTCTGGCTTCCTCAACTAGAAAGCAAGCTCTATGAGAATGGCTGGAACATACTTGACACTATTAAATATTTGTTTACTTAATTCTTATCTGTGTTCTTAGTTGTATAACCATAGGCACATAATTTACCTTCTTTCATCTGTAAATAAAGTTAGACAAGGTAATATCTGAAGTTCATTCCAATTCTCATATTTTCTGCAAAAATACCCTATATTCTTTTTTTTGTCTATCAGTAATTCAGTTTCTGTTTGCAAAAAAATTGATCTTATAAAGCACAGACTACCTAGGTCGTTAGTCTTCTTCGTTCAGTTAGAAAAGAGTAAAAAATAACATTCCTTCCACCTCAATAACTCTTACCTTCTCATTGTTCAGCAAGATCAGGCTGCATAAGTCATTAGTGATCAGAATGCTAGAGAGCAATGACTCTCAAACATTTTGGTCTCAGGACAGGATACTATTGCACACTTCTAAAAACGTGTGCGGACCCCAAAGAGCTTTTGTTCATATGGATCAGACCTACTGATATTCACTGTATTAGAGATTAGAATTAAAAATGTACACATATTGACTTAAAATTAATAATAAATCTATGTATTAACATTCATTTTTTAATTTAAAAAATCCTATTTTCTAAAAACAAAATAAGAAGACTGGCACTGTAACATTTTTACAAATCTCTTTAGTGTCTGGCTTAATGTAAGATAACTGGATCCTCAAATCTGCTTCAGCATCGATGTGTGATGCTAGCACATATCACATAGTCTTTGCAAAACTCCACTATACACTTGTGAAAGAGTAAGAGAAAAAAGACAAATAATGCCTTGACATTATTATGAAAACAGTTTTGAATTTATAGAACCAATGAAAAGTTCTGAGGGATACCCTGGGTTCTCTGGACCACACTTTGAGAACTGCTTCTATGGAACCATGGTATGAAGGAGTCAGCTGGAATGATTTAAAAAGTCACAAAGGAGGGGACAAATGTGATAGTAAGGTCAAAGAGCAATGATTACTTATCTGTACAACTTATAAACTCACATTTTAAGTATAATTTTAAAAGAAAAGAATTTCCTCTTGAGAGGTTTAACATGTGGTATTATCTCAAGACCAAAAAAGAGGCAATACTGGCAAATGTTTTCAGAAAGTGTAGGCTTCAGAAGTTCCATATAAATATTGAAAATATATGTACATGGTTTTCTTAAGATTCTCAAATAAGTATTAACCAAAAAAATTAAGTACTACTTTTCTACAGAAATGTTAGTAAAACAGAAAGGCATCCCAGAGACAAAACAAGTGTTCTACAATAAGAAATTTCAGATATGTCTACAGTGTTCCTGAATTTGCAGAGGAAAATCTACTGTAAGTATATATGACATTTCAATCTAAAAGCTACTTTTAACTTTTTATAAACAGATTTCAAGAGGTTCAATAAACACATCTCTCTTTCTATCCTTCATCTTGGATATACCTATTCACATGCAAAGTTCTTCTCAGTCCTTAAACATATAATTAATTTTGAACAATGTGTAGGATTAGAATACCTAGAAAGTGAAAGGAATGAAAGAAAATTTAAACCTACCTGCTGTCCCACTGAGAAGGCCTGGTTGTTGAATTGCTGAATAAATTCTGCTGCCATCTTGTCGGTATCATAAGGATTGGAGTCAATGCTTTTTTTCTGCAGGAAATCAATCTCCATGGTCATTGTGCCAATACACTGTTTGGCTTTGTCAAATGTATATAAAGAGACTGGGAGGGAAAAAAAGCGTTTTCTAAAATCACAGGGACACCAAATACTTGCTGTGTTTCTAATAATAAAAGTTCAACATAAATGAATCATAACAATACTTGAGCAGAAGAGGGCTTCACATGGCCTTCACTGGAAGGACAGAGCACAAATTTTAAAAATAGTAACAACCAGAACTGGGGATTTAGTTCAGTGGTGCCACGTCTGCCTCACAAGCGCAAGGTCCTGAGTTTGATCCCCAGTACCAAAACAAAACAGTAATAACCACTAAAGACTTTCTTCCTCATCTGAATTAATCAGAAAATATTGATCAATCTCTCCCTCATCTTCTACCCTTCACTCATCTATGCAAAATCACAGCTCTCCCCTCATGGCCTACACATCTTTCTCCTTCAAATTTAACAGAGGATGAAATGTTAGTATGGAAAGCCCTAGCAGAGTTGGCACGGCATGTGGTTTCCAAAGATTTGTTTGACACACAAAAAAGAGCTAAGAGGTTGGCAGGTGGATGGATCCTTTTGTCCTACAAAAGATGCAGAGCAAAAAAAAAAAAAAAGGCTTAAGAACAATGTTTACTAGGAGACAAGCTCTAAAGCAAGCTAGAGTATGCTATTTCTCTTTTAATACTATAATAATATTAAGCTGGGCATGGTGGTACATGGCTGAGATCCCAGCACTCAAGAGGCTGAGGCAAGAGGATCTCTGCAAGTTCTAGGCCAGCTTGGACAACACAGTGAGTTTAAGGCCAGCCCTAACTATATATACGGTGAGATGCTGTCTCAAAAAAAAAAAAATTAAGTACTCACTATATTAAGCAATTCTAGTCAGTTGTATATGTAGAAGATGTTGAACAGGGCAAGGGCCATGTTTTTAACTCATCTTTTATTACAGCATCTAACAGTGTCTTTTAGGTGCTTACTATACTCAAGAACTTCTTAAATGAAACAGGAAAACCCCAATGATCTCAAAGCTAATACTAAAGGAGACAAGTATATATACAAAGTATTGGGTAAGAAAACTGCTACTCAATTCATGTGAAAACTTTTTACTCCTCTAACATACCAAACTGCCTTTGGCTTCTCTAATACTCAGAGTTTGCAGGCTCCACATGCACATCATAAGTTCATTCTCTGTGCTACTTATATCTGTTACAACAATTATGCAATAAAATTAAATAGTGTTAAAAACTTTACACTTTTACATTCTAGAACTGATATTATAAAACTAAGTGGAGCAAGGCGTGCTGGTGCATGCCTCTAATACCAGCACTCAGGTGGCTGAGGCAGCCTGGGCTACATAGTGGTTTCAAGGCCATCCTAAACTACATGGTCAGACCCTGTCTCAAACAAACACAAATCTTTAAAAAACTAAGTGAAAAGCTTTGGGGGAAAACTTGGAAAATGAAGAACATTCTGTAAAACTAGGTATAAGCACAAAAATTAGAAAAGATTAGGGGTGAAATTCATTAAAATCCAAAAGGATTTTGTACTCTGCGGTGCTTCAAAAAGTCTAAGTTTTCCATTCATTTCAAAGAACCCATATTGAAAATTATGGTTGAAGTTTATATGCAAAAGACAGTATCAAACTCCAATCCGTGGACCAAAACTCCAAGAAAAGGCTTTTAATCTATTTTTGAAATAATGTTCAGTCCCAGTCACAGAAGACAACAGAGCTTCTACCGTTTTTACAAAAGTAGATAATAAAAAGATTGGTTTTTAACATTCACTTTAGACCAGAAATATGGTACTTTTGCAAATTACTGTGGTCAAATAGCAAGAAGCTAAAAACAAGTTATTTCAGTGTAGTTTTCAGTTGATCTGTAATTATTAAATGCCTGTTGCAAAGATTATAGTGGTTCACAAACAAAGCTGTTCTCTTCAAAGGTTCTTTGATTCTGTACGTTTTAACAGATCTCGCTAGAATACAGGTAATCATTTTAGCTCTCTGTGCCTTCATTCATCACATGTGTAAATCAGGAAGACTGGACTAGGCAATTCTGTATGGTCATTCCTAATTCATACTACAAATTCTAAACTGATTTCTTATATTCTAGCCATTTAAGGTATGTACAAGGATTTTCTGTAAATTCCTTGAGTGAAACTGCTTGTAAGTACATTTTAGCTTGCCATCATAAAGGGAGCAAACATATTTTAAATATTTCAAAAGCAAAATAAAAAAGCCAAAGTAAGGGGTGGGAAATGTATTATAGATCAAAGAATATGTTCAAGTTATGGCTGGAAGTTTCAGGACACTATGAACATTTTGGACATTTTGTTCCTTCTTCACATTTCCTAAAAAGCACAGGATCTAGGCTGAGTAACTTTTATAGGCAAAAGATTAGTTATTTCCCCATATATTGAGTACTTATATGTTGAAATACTAATATAGAACGGAATAAGTAGATTCCGAAATTCCATTTTCAGGTTATGTATCCCAGAAAGATTCTTTTTATTTCCCCAGAAGAATTATTCAACATTTGCCTAAAATGAGATCTACAGGGAGATTCACTGCAGCATTATTTGCAGTAGTCAAACATAATGAATAAAATATAGTTAATTTAATTAAAATAAAAATTTGATCTATATTTAACAAAGATGTATGGTCCATGAAAACATAATACTGAATGAAAAAGTATATTTCAGAAATATTTGTGCAGCATGATACCATCATGTGCACCAAAGAATCCAAAACAATATTGCAATATAATGCATGAATACATATGTGCATATGTATATATCTATATCATCTTAATACTGAGAAATTAAAATATCATCTCTGACTACAGTTTTCAAGTTCATTTTAATTTCAGATCAACATTCCTAATAAAAAAGACCAAGCTGTGGAGGGGATGAAGGGTGCACAGGTAATGGGGAAAAAATAAGAACCAAGATACATCATGTACAGGTACAAGCACCCAATGATAAATGTAATTGTACTGTATACCTAAAATGTACCAATAAAAGAATTTAAGCAAAAAAAAAAAAAAAAAAAAAAAAAAAAGACCAAGCTACAATTTCAACACTATGGGCAGTACCATGGACAGTATCACAGGCAGCACCATGGTCAGCACCATGGTCAGTCCCAAAGAGAGAGTTCTTTTTTTTTTTTTTTTTTAATTACCTAAATTCTTTTATTGGTACATTTTAGGTATACAACATTTACATTTCTCATTGGGAACTTGTACCTTTACATGATGCATCTTGGTTCTTATTTTTTCCCCATTCCCAGCTCACCCTTCCCTATTTACAAAGACTTTGTTCCCATTTTATCCATTTCTCATCATTTTTCCTTTCCCTTCTTTCCTTTCCCCTGCCCCTCCCACTACCCCTACCCCTTTGGACCTTTTCTTCCTATTTTGCATTATCGATTATTCATTCTAATCATTGGTACATTTTAGGTATACAATATGACATTCATCATTGGAAATTTGCACCTTTACATAATCTCTTTTGGTTCTTATTTTTCACCCTTGCCCAGCCCTCCCTTCAACCCCTCCATCCCTCCCTATTTACAGATTTTGTTTCAATTTTTCCATTTTCTCATATTAATTCCATTCCCTTCTTTCCTTTCCCCTACCCCTCCCACTTCCCCTTCCCCTTTGCTCCTTTTTTCCCTATATCACATTATCTATTATACATTTTATTTGCACTTTCAGTTTCTCACACTAGAGAAAGTATTCGGTATTTATACATGTGTGTCCTGTTTATTTCACTTAAGAGTATTGCCTCAATGTGCATCCACTTAGCTATAAATGTCTCTAATTTCTCATTTTTATGGCTGAGTAGTACTCCATTTTATTAAAAAAACCACATTTTCTTGATCCAGTCTCCAGTTGATGGGCATTTGGGCTGTTTCCAAGTTTTAGCTATTACAAATTGGGCTGCTGTGAACATGGGTGCACATATATCACTGTGGTATGATTCTTTTAATTCTTTGGGGAAGATCCCCAGCAGGGGAATAGCTGGGTCAAACGGGACTTCCAGTTTTAGTTCTTTGAGGTATCTCCATACTGATTTCCACAGTGGTTGCACCAGTCTAAACTCCCACCAGCAGTGGAGCACGGTTCCTCTTTCCCCACAGCCCCGCCAGCATTTGTTATTGGTTGATTTCATAATAGCAGCCATTCTTTCTGGAGTGAGGTAGAATCTCAGCATTGTTTTTATTTGCATCTCTCAAATGACCAGTGATGTTGAACACTTTTTCATGTATTTATTTGCTATTTCTACTTCTTTGTCTCAGAAATGTCTGTTCATTTCAGATGCCCATTTTTGGATTGGGTCTTTAAATTTGGGAGGTCTGATCTTTTTAAGTTCTTTATAGATTTGAGATAGTAGACCTTTGTCTGAGGAAGAGCAGGTGAAGATTTTTTCCCACATTGTGGGTTGTCTCTTCACACTGCTGGTGGTTTCTCTTGCTGTGCAGAAGCCATTTAATAAGAAGAGATCCCACTTGTTGATTGTTTGTGCTAGTTCATGGGCAACTGAGGTTTTGTTCATAAAATCTTTTCCTATACCAATGTCCTTCAAGAGTTCTACCTAACCTCTGTTCCAGCCGGTTCAGCGTTTCTATTTTAATATTTAGATCTTTAATCCATTTAGATTTTAAGTTTAGTGCATGGTGAGAGATATAGGTCTAGTTTTAATCTTTGGCAAGTTGAAACCCAATTTTTCCAGCACCATTTATTAAAGAGGCTATCTTTCCTCCAGTGAGGGTGTTTGGCTCCTTTATCAAAGATGAGATGGCTGAGTGTGTCTGGAGTTGTTTCTGCATCTTCTAATCTGTTCCACTGGTCCTCAGGTCTGTTTCTTTGCTAGTACCATGCTGTTTTTATCACAGTAGCTTTGTAGTATAGTTGCAGGTTGGGGATTGTGATACCCCCTGCCATGTCTCTGTTACCTAGAAGTGCTTTTGCTATTCTGGGTCTCTTCTTGTTCCAAATGAATTTTTGGATTGTTTTCTCAAGGTCCATGAAGTATGCTGCTGGGATCTCAATTGGAATTGCATTGAATCTATATAGCAGTTTTGGAAGTATGGCCATTTTCACTATATTAATCCTTCCTACCCAGGAGCAGGGGATGTCTGTCCATTTTCTGATATCATCTTCAATCTCTCTTTTCAGAGTGCTATAGTTTTCAGAGAAGAGGTCTTTGATTTCTTTCATTAGGATGATTCCTAGGTATTTCAGTTTTTTGGATGCTATTGTGAAAGGAATTATTTGCCCTATTTCTCTCTCAATGAGTCTGTTATTCATGTAGAGGAAAGCTATTGATTTTTGTGTGTTGACCTGGTAACCAGCTACTTTACTGAATTTGCTTATTAAGTCTAGAAGACTTTTGGTAGAGTTCTTGGGGTCTTCTATATACAGTATCATGTCATCTGCAAATAATGACAATTTGACTTCTTCATTTCTTATCTTTATTCCTTTTATTTCTTTCTCTTGGCTAATTGCTGTGGCTAATGTTTCCAGAACTATATTGAACAAGAGTGGTGATAGTGGACATTCTTGTCTTGTTCCTGATTTTACTGTGAAGGATTTCAGTTTTTGACCATTTAGTATGATACTGGCTGTTGGTTTTTCATAGATGGCTTTTATCAGTTTGAGGTAGAGACCATCTATTCCAATTTTTTGTAGGTTTTTTTTTTATCATAAATGCATGTTGGATTTGAGACAGGAGTTCTTGAAGGTTTCAGCCAGTAGCAAAGGAGGTGAATGGTTTCTTATTTTATAGCTAACAGCAATTTAATAAGTAATAGTCAATGCTTTGGATAAACTTAAACATTATAATAATAGGTATGAAATAGCCCCCCAAAATAATCACCCTGTAATATCTGAAATATGGCACTGCCAAATGGAGAGAATACATGATTCTTCCAGAAGATTCTCTCAGACTAAAAGCACTAACTTCTCACAGACTAAAATCCCATTCCAGAATCTTTGAACACTCTTCCTACAAGCCACATCTCCTATCCTATTTCATCTCTACTTACACTGAACCAGTTTTTACCTTTATGGCCACATCATCCTCCACATCAATCAGACCTGAAATCTTTCTTTGCCTCAAGCTTACTCCATCTACCTTAGTCCTACCTAACCATTTGGTTTTAAATTTTTCCAACTAAAAACTTGTTTTATTAACTTCCGTATTTTTTATATTACTGCTGTTCTTTTGATTTACTCTCTAAAGATCTGTCTCTACAATCTAGAAACCCATTTCTGATAGCACAAAAGTGCCTTTATAATGTAATTTAAGCCACAAATACATCACTCATCAAAATTTATAACCTTGAAAACCCATAACTTTCCAGAATATAAACCTGTTAAAAGTTAAATTTCAGTTCACTCTTACACTTGTAGACCAGTAAATTTAAGGAAACTAGAGACCTAAGCTACTTACAACCTCATCTTCTCATTAGATGTTTTAGTAAGTATTCATTTTCATCTCTGCCAATGTCTACAAATAGGGAACCCTTCAAATACTGACCTAGTTCATTTTGGTGCTAAATTTCTCCCCTTTTTCAGCTTCTCACTATGCTTTGGGTGATAGGTAAAGGAATCACTTATGTCAGCATTTCCCAAAATGTGGCTGATAAGAGCCATTAAAGAGTGACTGCTAAAAAAACATAGGTTACCCAACAGAGAAGCCTGTGAATCTTTTTTAAAAAACAAACTCCCTGGGTAACTCTTTTAAGCAAGTGTGGAGAGCACTAAGTATGTATCCCTCTCCATCAACCACCCATATCTAAAGTAATCACCTTTGTTTCTATTTTCAAAGTTCTTCATCCCAAATTTAACTTTCACAAAGAAAAGGAAGAACCAACTAAAAATAACCTCAAGTATAAGTCCCCTCTAACTCACAAAAATCTGTAAGTAGCTACATGTGTAAATGAGAAGTAGAATGTTCTTTCCTGCCATTTTACCCTCTAATGTAT